>NW_017308501.1:174146-185802 GCF_000935625.1 Nanorana parkeri | reverse complement strand
CTGTGGCTCAGTAATCAGAAAAACTAGGCTGCGAGGCCCCAGTGTGTTCTGAGGCGGCTGCCTAACTTTACTGAGCCCAGTGCAGGCACTGCTTTCTTGCCATGATCGTTCAGTGTGGCCGGCCTTTCAGAGTGGCAGATGCAGGGAGCAGTAGCCAGTGGCGCCCAGGGCTGGATTTTTTCTCTCTGCTGCCCTAAGGCCAGGTTCCTCTATGTGCCCCACTCCTCCCCAATGGAGAATGACAACCAGATAGCGCGGGCGGCAGGGTCAGTTTAAATTTTTTTTTCTTTATTTTTTACTTTATCACTTTTTTTTATTTTTATTTATTGTTTTACATTTTTATTTATATTATGTTTTACTTTTTTATATCTTATAATTTTTTTCCTTTTTTATTTTTTACTCTTATAAGTTTTTACTTTTTATCACCTTCTTATTTTAATTGTTACTTTTGTACTTATTTTTTTCATAGTTTTAATTTATTTTTTTCATAGTTTTAATTTATTTTATAATTTATTAATTTTTTTACTTTATTGCTATCAGTAAGAGTAGAGAGAAACTTACCTTTCCAGCATCCCGAACATAGAGGATAGCTCCGCCTCCTCTCCACCGACATCACAACTCTGCTCCCTCCTTGTCAGTTTAAGCCGATAGTTTCACTTGTACAGCGTTCCTGCAATGAACGCAGACGCCGGACAAAGCAGCTGAACCCACCCTCTCCATCCTGAAGTAGTGGCACACTGCCTGCATGCCTCTCCATCTTGCACTTCTAAGCAAGCTGGATGATCTCTCTCCATCCTGGACTTCATAATCAGTAACAGCCTTCTTGACAGCAGTGACTCTGAGTCCACCCAGATTCAGCCTCCAGGTCTCCTGTCATTAACCCTTCCAGGACATCCATGTGGCGTTCTAACATCCTGACCCAACAACTACTACATACCTGTTGCTTCCAAGCTGAGATCTCCCTTAGCAACCACTTGATCGTGACTTCTAATCAGTTGGAAAGAGGTCTGTATCCACCAAACTCACCTTATCTTCCTGAAAGGAACACTACGTTCAGACTCCTGAACAGCAAGTATATTTTGTTAATTATTCCTTATGACTTTTGCCTCTGTGATGTGATGTAACAGAAGGAGGAATATTGAGTAATTATTATCCAGGACTATCTTGCTTTATTGACTTTTGTTTGACTCCCTGGAGTGAGGTAACTTGGGGAGCAGATTCCATTTATGTTGTTCATAAAGAGTAATTGAGTGTTACTTATATTTAAAGGAGAACTATGGGGTCAGGGCTTTTCCCCATAGTTCTCCTTTGGGTAACGGGAGGACACAAACTAGCGTCCTCACGTTACCCTAAGCTCAGTATACCGCGAGCTATAGCTCGCAGTATACTGAGACGCCGCAGCCGGAGCGGATCCCGACATCGATGTCGAGATCCGCCCAGCTGCGTGAGGGACAGCTGGCTCTGCCTATCTAGAGGCCGAGCCAGCTGTACCCGCCCTCGTCCGATCCGCCAGTCAGCGCTGGCGGATCGGAACGGGGAGGGAGGAATCCAGCCCCTCCCCTGTCACGGCAGAAAGCCGTGACAGGATCGAGAGGTGAGCGAACGCCGGTATATGTTCGCTCACCTCCGATCTACTGAGCCGACCTGTGACAGTCTCATTGTCACAGGTCGGCTAGGACTATGAGGTGAGTGAAAAGCACTAACCTCATAGTTCTCCTTTAAAGCACCTTTCTTAAGTTTATACCTGGTTCAGTGATAGCCGCAGCTGAGATTTATACACCCTTGCTACAGACATACACCAGTGTTACACTATCACACAGGAGCAAACAAGCACCTGTGTGATAGAATTTGGAGGTGACAGGTTCTCTTTATTGAACCTGTCACTTCCAATACAGGAGTTCTAGCACAGCACTGTGCTGGAACTCCTGTGACAGCTGAGAGGGGAAGAGCGCAGCTCTACACTCTCACTGTTTACACAGATCAGAGCAGAGAATGGAACGTTCTCCACTCTGCTCCCCGCTCTCCATCCTGACAGATGATCTCCGTCCGGCAGCAAGGGGAAGGGGGATGGATGCCGGACAACTTCATGTTCCGGAATGGGGGGGTGACGCCCAGGACCTTTATCTCCCGGGTGATGGGAATCCCTGCCGCCCCTCTGCCACTGGTCCTCCTCTTCGCTCAATACTGCCAGCTGAGGTAAGATTGCAGGCTGGTTACAGGACTGAGATGTTGACGGCTCACATTTAGAGGCAGGTGGCAAGTAATTGGATAGGACTGAAAGGTAGACACAATCTCAGACCTCATAGTAGTCATGAAATCTTTCATTACAGAGTCAAAAAAAAATCAGAATACAGGGCTCACAAAAGATTTAGAGTAAGAAGAGCATAATCGTGTACTACAATTGTCACATTTCTAGGGTGACTTTCCATAGTAGCTTTTTTAAAGAATGGTTTGGCCGACATGTGCCTGAAAAACAATAGCTGCAGGTCAGACACAACACAGGGAAGACACATACATCAAAGGTCACCATAAGGGCAAGGAGAACACCTCTTAAAACCAGTGTACACCAAAGCCCCACATAAAACAAAATGACCATAGGAGGCCAGCAATTACCTTGGCCCTGTTCCCTTGTTCTAAATTGGTGCCTTGGAGTTCCCAGGTACTGGCATTCACTGGGTCAGGTCCGCTGCTTAGCCTTCTGACTTGGTAGCAAAGGGACCCTGTGCAGACCCTGAGGCAACCTGTGGAGCCTCTGGCATCTCTGCAGGCACTGAACAAGCCTGCTCCTGCTGTAAATATATCACTCCGTTTTGGGAGTGACACAGCACAACCTGCAATTGAAGGACCTGCACAATCCCCTGGCCGCACTAGCCGCGTACCAGGGGGAAAGAACTGGCCTCGCCAGCGCACCTCTCCTGCACTCCGCAGACCACAGCTCCACGGTTACCACCTGGGGAAGGTAAGATTTACCAGGCTGAGGGATAACGGGGGCACCCGGTGGTCACAAGCAGAAAGGTGGAGCCACAACAGACCTACCCCACCAGGGAAGATCACTAACCATCCAGCCATTCGACCAATATAAAAACATGAACATTGTGCTGGTATTCCTGACACAAACAGAACTGAGGGTTTTTTAAATAGTCTGCTTGTGTTGCCTGTAGCTGGGGGAAAAGCTAAAGTAGCTATCGCGGAAGATGATTGGGGAAACCCTGTACAGGCCATCAGTTTAAATGTGTTAATTCATGCATAATGGGCCTAGAGTTTTTGCCCTCACTCTGGTGTATGCGGCGATACCAAACATGTGCTGCACAATCGTCAATGTCATACATAGGTGCACCCGACTCGTGTTTGTGTTAGTATGTGTGTGTGTGTGTGTATGCAGGGGTGGGAACTTTAAACTTTTTGGGGGGTATTTTAGAATTTTTTTTTATTTTTCACTTAAACTTTATTGCTATCACATAGGGGGCTCAAATGATGACAGGTTCTCTTTATCGAGACATTAAGGGTCTATTAGACCCCCTAATATCACATTTGCAGCCCATTGAAGCTGATCAAGCACATATTGATCAGATTGATCAGCTTCTTCCCCGACCTCTGAGGGAAATGACAGCTCAGAAACCGGAATTAATGGAATCAGCATTGCTTCCGGCTTTATTCAGGGGAAGGAGATCAGAAATTGGATGTTCGCTGTTCTCGCTCCCCTCTACCTGCCAACACCCTCAATGCCGGTCCAGGGCCAACAGGAGGGGCAGTAGAGCCCACGAAACAAGTCCGTTTATAGGGGCCTGCTGCTGCCAAATTATGATATTACCTTGGAGGTCCTTCCCTTCAATTTTGCAGCCTAGTTCTGTAAATTGACTCTTAAGGATCCTCCATCTTCCATGTTTTCTGTAATTGGTCCCAACAGTAATTTGTCCACCCAGGCCACCACATGGGGAACCCTGACATCTAGGGCTGGCTTTTCTCTGGGTTAGCTCCCACCCTCACATCTTCACCCAACTTAGCAAACTTGTTTGGGTGCTCAAACACAGGACTTTCTTTTCTGTGAGCCCCAGCCATTCCCTCTAGGTACAGTGAGACTCCATTCACACGAGTGGTTTTCCGTTTGTTTTTGATCGTATGAATACGCATGGAAACGCTCTAAACATAAAGCAATGCATTGCAATGTGCATTGTTCAGACTTTTGCAGCGGCCACGTGGTACGAAACTGCGTGTCCTGCAAAATAGTACCAGCGTGATTTTATAGGCAGATTCCGTACGTTCCGGTTGTAGAAATGGCTGCAAACATGCGGAATCCAAGCACATGTTAACGTTTGCACGGTTTTGTTCCACGCAGTTTTCCGTGCAAAAAAAAAGCATGAAAAACACTACCGCTATGTATGAATGGAACCTAACCTTATTACTTGATCATCCTTGCTTACCCCACCAGGTAAACCCAATAAACTGCCCACTCAGTGAGCAGTAGACTCCTCTCAAAGTTGTCAAGTCCCCTCTGTGTTACAATTCGCTCCTCCGGATCTCTAATGTGAACTCCCAGGTGGGCAACCTGCTCCCATCGGTCACAGCAGTATTCACCCTGGAGCTGTGGCTCCATTTGTGTATGCGTGGGGCACAGTGTTCACTGAACAAACCCATAAACCATGCTAAAGCTGGCCACTTTTGTCGTGCGATGGTTGTAAAGTAATTAAAAGCTTGTACGATCTGCCCATCTTGGACAGGCAGATCGTACTTGCGATCATCGAAAGCCCGTCCCGTTGAGGGACGGGCTTCCGATGACTCCAATGCCGCCTGGGCAGTGTGCGCTTGCGCACACCGGCCCGTGCGGCATTTGTCTCCCGAGAATGCCACTAACCCGCCGACAATCATACGATTCTCGGTGGGTTTTCGAGCCTGCTGGGGAGACAAAAGACGTGCGACCGTACAGTAGAAACTAAGCCCTCATTCACGGCCGTATCGGGCAGCTCCCAGGAATGTGATTAGTACGCAGCCCCTGTCCTTCTCTATGGGACTACGCGGCCATACGCCCCCCTACGCTCACCTCAAGTGCAGGTCTGTGTGGGTGCATGTTTCCTGGCTCGGTCACAGACAGGAGCCATCCTGTCAGCGTACGAGTACGGTCTCCCGCACCTGCACGGACGTGCAAGGCGGGTGAGCGTAGGGCGGCGTACTGCCGCGTAGTCCCATAGAGAAGGATAGGGGCTGCGTACTAATCACACGCAGCAACCTGTCCTTCCCGGGAGCTGCCCGATACGGCCATGCACGCAGCAGGGAGCTGTATGTGCTGGCCTTTTCTAGTGTGAATGAGGGCTTCAAGTATGATAAAGCAACAGACACTTGGCACTCAAGGTATCCCAAAAAAGCACAACTCCAATGTTTCAACTTTGTGAGCAAGCTTAATGTAAGTTGTGCAGTTGTTTATATTACACCTGACATTAAAGAGGAACTCTGGGCAGAAATTTTATTAACCCTTGCAGTGGGGTTCAACTGCTCAGTTTTGCCTAGGGTAAAAATAAAAAGTTATACTCACCTAAACCTCCAAGCCGACTGGCTCTCCCCCTCTTTTGCAGCAGTCTAAGAATCCTCAAGTCATGATGTCCAATATAGTGTATAGGACGCAGGAACGCCAAAGGACAAACCATCGCTGCAGTGGAAAGAGGAGACAGGCTGGAGGGAGCCCTGCCAACTCGGAGGTTCGGGTGAGTATACCTTTTTTTCCTGTCCCCTAGGCAAAAATGAGCAGTTAACTCTTGCAGTGCAAAACACCTGTGATCAATTAACCACTCCTTTTAAAAAACTGAAAACCAAAAAGAGAGAAAAAAAGTGCAGTAAAAAAACAAATGACAGAAAAGAAAAAAAATATGTGTGTTTTTAAATACTGACTGTCTAAAAAAGAAACAGAGAAACACAAAGAAGCACAACTCCAATGTTTCAACTCCACTTTGTTCACAATCCTCTGTGAGCAAGCTTCTTAAGTCAAAGGCTTATTCCTAAAGTTGGGTGAATATTGACTGATTCATTGGTGACCTTGTTCCCTTGACAAAAGTCGATCATTAGATCGACTTTTGCCAAAGCAACATGTTGTAAATTCCTCAGCTGAACCGTGCTTGCAGCCAGTTGCAAGCACCGTTTGGGTATTCTGACAGCGGCCGGCACTGCTGTCAGAATACAAAGCTCATAGCGGGAGATTTGTCCATCTATGCTGTTCAGAGTGGATAGAGGAATTTGTTATATTTTTTTTTATTAAGCCCACAGGTTGAATGAAAAAAATATAACAGTGTACACCCTACCTAATATGTGAATCCCTCAACAATATGACACATTTCTGTATCTCGATATCCCAACAAGTTTTTCCAAGGCATCACCCACAGTTATTGTTTGTTCAATTCAGCTACTACCTAATTTCTCTTATTTATTAAATTTAAAATATACATTTCTTATATCTATCCATTTTAATTGTAGAGCAAAAACTTGTTTAGGCACTATGTTTTAATGCCATTGTTATTGTTATAGCACCTTTATGTTCTCACTTTGTTCAGTACTGTAGGACATGTTAGTGCTTATAAAGCAATAAAGACAATACTGTGCACACCAGTCTACAACTTTGTTTTCCAGCAAGCTTTTAGGAGGTGGAATTGAAAGTATGGCAATAACAGAGACTTTTGGAGGTAATTTATATATATATATATATATACATACATACATACATATATATAGTTTGAATTTTTGAATAACTAACACTGCTGCATACATGCGCATGAAGGGTGGCAGTAGATGATCACATATCTTCTTAAGAAGGTTGGGCTACGAATATCTGCCTGTCCAGGGCCATCCCTATAAAGAGGCAGCCTGACGCTCTGTGCGGCTTTCCGCACGTTGTGCTGATTTGTCGTTCAGGGAGCGGGGGCGGACGCCGGACCACGCTATTATTGGCTCTGTCTGTTGCCCTGCCCAGCTCACTGATGTCACCGGTTGCCAGGAGCTGAGCGGGACCCTCTGGCTTGCGTCCTGCCAAGCTCCTGGCAACCATTGACGTCACTGAGCTGGGCAGAACACCAGACACAGCCGATGATAGCATGGTCCGACGTACGCCCTCCCCTCCCCAAACGACAAATCAGCACAGCAACTGTGCACCCAACCCCACACGTCCCCCGAACGACAGCAGATCACCTCAGGCGGTGAATACCCTAGGGACAGCCCTGTGCCTGTCCTAGGATGACTTGCCATAACATTTGCCTAATGCCAGAACATGTTTGTGTGCATTGCTGTGCTTTTTTTTCAACACAGAATGAATCCTTTGCCCTGCAGATCGTCACAGTGCGTTACATTGGGAAGGTGCGCACTTTGTGCAAATGCAACACTGAGAGGAATTTATCAAAACTGGAGCAGACAAAATCTGGAGCAGTTGACCAAGAGAACCAATCAGCTTCGCTTCAGTTTGTTTAGTAAAGATTTTAAAATGAAAGAGCTTTGGTTGCTATGCACAACTGCTCCAGATTTTGTCTGCTCCAGCTTTGATAACTTCCCCTCATTGTATTTGTTTTCTTCGCCTAATGTCTTATTGCTTATATTTCATACCAATGCAGTGTGTTGGTGTGAACTTAAGTCATAGGAAATAAGGCAAAGACTTGTTCTTGCATTGGGTAACACTGTCCAACACAGCCTAATGCTGCTGGTGTGAATGAGCCCTTACTGCATATTTGAAAATTTAGCATTTTCATCAAAGTATCAATAAACACAACAAATTCCGAATAATGTATTTGCGTGTTGGCTCTCAAGTTCCAGCTCAGTCAGATCTTTCTTTAAATCCCATTCACAATTTTGTATCTTAAGGAATTGGGAAACATTCAACTTTGCCGGGGTTCAACAAAGACTTGAAAAACTAATAACGATTTTATTAAAAAATAAATCGTTAGGACCAGATAACCTTCGCCCTAGAGTACTTAAAGAGCTCAGCCAGGTTATAGCTCATTTTCAAGGATTCCATACTGACTGGAAGGGAACCAAGTGATTGTCGTAAAGCTACAGTACTACCAATATTCAAAATGCCAACCGGGGAACTGCAGACCAGTCAGTCTAACATCAATAGTATGCAAACTGTTTGAGGGAGTGATAAAGGACTCTTTAGTGGATTTTGTTCGTGACAAAGTTATAATAAGTGGTAATCAGCATGGATTTAGGAAGGACTGTTCTTGTCAGACCAGCCTACTAACATTCTACAAAGAGGTGAGTAGAGATCTGGATAGAGGAAGGCCAGTGGATGTGGTGTACCTGAGTTTTGCAAAAGCTTTTGACACGGTACCACAAAAATGCTTAATAGTCAAGCTGAAATCGATGAAATGGTGTGTACATAGATAAAGAAATGGCTACAGGAACGTGTTAAGAGAGTCTTGAAAAATGGCTCTTTTTCAGATTGGTCTAAGGCAGTGGTTCTCAACCTTTCTAGGGCAGGGACCCCTTGGTAACATTTGTGGTGACCCACCAATGGTAAAATTTAGGAATGCACCAATACTAGTATCTGTGTGCGCTCTCAGGTGGCCAGTGTGGGCTCATGTGAGCTCAATGGGGCTCTCTGGCGGCCAGTGTGGGCTCTCTGGTGGTCAAGCCGGCATTCAACTCCCCTCACTTTTGCCCGCTCCCCTCTCTTTGATCCCCCTTGGCTGCCAGTGCTGCAGCGCCATCTAGCGGCGCGCCCGGAGAACTGACACTGCTGCTCTAGGAGGTGGCTGAGGAGCCTCTCACCTAGTGCAGCACAAAGCATGTGGTGACCCCCCTCAACAGCAGGTTGTGATCCACTTTTGGGTCGCGACCCACAGGTTGAGAACCACTGGTCTAAGGTCAGGAGTGGCGTTCCCCAGGATTCTGTGCTGGGCCCCATACTGTTTAACCTGTTTATTAACGATATTCGGGAAGGTGTAAATAGTCACATTTCTTTGTTTGCAGATGAAACTAAAATTGGGAGGGTAATAGACATGGGCTTAGTCATTATAACATTAATGGAGGACCTGAATAAAATAGTGGAGTGGGCAACTATATGGCAGGTTTAATGTTGAAAAATGTAAAGTATTGCATTTTGGGGTTAAAAATAGGCAATCAGAATACACATTAATGGGTACTCCACTAGGGAAGACAAAAATGGAATGTGGGATAGGAGCACCCGGAAGCAAGTCTATGGATCATAGGATCTACTAGGGGGTAGTTTGTCAGCCCCCTTCTTTTCGAAGACATCAGCGAACTGGTGATATTTTTGTGGTAAGATTAGTAAAGTAGCAGAAGCGAGGAGTGTCTTTAGAGGCCCAGTGTGGTGTAGACAGACATCCCTACAATATGAAGAAGAGATGGTAATCATTCCAGTGGACCAGTTGACTGAAGGATTATTGGTCTTTAACCAAGTGATGCCTAAGATCACAGGAAACATGGGCGAGGGAACAATGTCCCAGATAATTTGTTCAATGTGTCTCTCGCCTACCCGTAGTGTGATGGGTTGGGATTCCAGTGTTACTGGACCTGTCTTCCAAGTTTCTTGGGTTGTGTAGGGATGCCCAGGTTGGAGACGAGAGTGTTGTCCAGAAAACAGTTGCTGGCGCCAGAGTCCAGGATGGCATTCAACTCAACTTTCTTGTCTCCCCACTATAATACAATAGGAAGGGCCAGGTGAGGGGCAATGGTGGCAGCCGTGTAGTACGCTCTAAGGTTTGGGACTGCAAGACCTCCACAGGGTTTAGAGCGGTAGAGCAGTTTTTGGTTGATAATGGGTCGAGAGTTGCCCCAGATGAATGCGAGTACCCTGCGTTGGAGAATGCAAAAGATATGGCCGGGGATGGGGATTGGCAGGGCCCGGAACACGTAAAGCAACTTAGGCAAGAAGGTCATCTTCACGGCATGGATCCTCCCTATCCAAGAAATGGAAATCTCTGTTGTCGGGGTCAGGCGGATGCCCAGGTATTTAAGAGAGGGGGCCCATGTAAACGGGAAGGAGAGCTTGAGTGTGGCTAGCGTTGCAGGCGTCAAGGAGACAGCAAGAGCTTGGGATTTGGATTGGTTGACCCGTAAGTCCGAGAGAAGTGCGAGGTTCGGGAGGGAGAGAAGGGGGTTAGTCGAGGACAGGAGGACGTCGTCAGCGAAGAGGGATATTTTGTGGTGAGTACCCGCCACCTCAATTCCCCGAATATCGGGGTTAGACCTAATGTATTCCGCCAGGGGTTCGAGGGCAAGGGCAAAAAGGACGGGTGACAGGGGACAACCTTGGCAGGTGCCACGCGCTATCGGGAACAGAGAAGATTCAAAGCCACAGTATTTAAGCTTGGCCTGGGGCGAGGCGTATAGGGCCGCGATCCAGGATATAAAGTGGGAGCCGAAGCCCCAGTGGCGGAGAACTTCAAAGAGATACGGCCAAGAGAGCATGTCGAAGGCCTTGGAAATGTCCAAGGACAGCAACATCATTTCTCTGGAGCGCGATTTGGCTAAATGCATCAGGTGCAGGGCCCGCCGGACCCCATCCCCGGCCTGTCTGGATGGCATGAAACCTACCTGATCTTTTTTGATGAGGGACCCTAAAAATTGGTTAAGGCGGGAAGTGAGAATTTTAGAAAGGATCTTAACGTCCACATTTTATTAAGGAAATGGGGCGGTAATTAGAGTGAGAATCTCTATCTGGCTTAGGTATCATTACAACGTTAGCTGTGAGCATGTGTGGGGACATGGAGTCACCCTTCAGGAGACCATTAAAGAGGGAGGCCAGGTGGGGGGATAGGTCGTCAGATCATTTTTTATAGAAAAGGGCGGGGAATCTATCTGGGCCCAGGCGTTTACCCGTTTTGAAGGACTAAATGGCTGCTGGACTTCGATGGCAGAGATCTCCGACTCCATGAGGTTCCTACCGGCTTGTGGGATATCTGGAAGGGTAATCCGGGAAAGAAATTTGCGGATAGTATCGAGTGAGCAGGCGGAAGGGGTCGAGTAAATCTTGGAGAGGTGATGGCGGAATTCTGATAAAATTTTTGTTGGGTCAGTGGTGCGGGTGGCCAACATGGTGCGGAGGGAGATTGGGGTCAGGACACTATCGAACGTCCGCAGACGTTTAGCTAGCATAGAGTCGGGTTTGTTGCCCTTCGCGTAGAACTTCTGTTTCGTCCAGCGAAGGGCACGTTCAGCCCTATGCGTGAGGCAAAGGTCGAGTGCAGCCCGCGTCGACGCCAGCAAAGTACGGTTAGCGGTCGTGGGGTTGGACTTAAAGGCCTGAGACATCTGGTCCAGTTCCGCTTCGAGACTCTGGATGTGCTGGTTGCGATCCCGTTTTCATTTAGATGCTATTTGAATCAGGTGACCGACTTATAGGCTTCCCAGACGGTCGATTCAGAAGGGACAGTCCCCCCGTTGAGCTGAAAGTAGTCAAGGGTGCGCATGCGGATTTCCGTGAGGATGTCGGATAGAGAGAACCAGGGGCGGACTGACCATTCGGTCCGTCGGGCACTGCCCGAGGGCCCGCGGCCTTCAGGGGGCCCGTCACGGGCGCCGCATAAGGTGGGGTCGCTGCTGGCAGATCCAGCCACCGCCGCCACCGCATACAGAGTCTCCTCTCTCAGCCGATCTGCAGCTGCAGGCGCCTGTCTGATGGGTCCTCACGGCCGAGGCCCAGGGCTGCCCCCTGCAGTGCCTG
>NW_017308501.1:170100-173742 GCF_000935625.1 Nanorana parkeri | reverse complement strand
GCTCGCGGTATACTGAGACGCTGAAGCGGATCCCGACAATTATGCCGGGATCCGCCCAGCTACGTGACTGACAGCCGGCTCTGCCCATCTAGAGGCAGAGCCAGCTGTCCCCTCCCCGACTGTTCCACCAGTCAGCGCTGGCGGGGAGGGGGAATCCAGCCCCTCCCCTGTCATGGCAGAGAGCCGTGACAGGATCGAGAGGTGAGCGGTGAACGCCGGTTAGTGTTCGCTCACTTCCCAATCTACTGAGCCGACCTGTGACAGTCTCATTGTCACAGGTCGGCTAGAACTATGAGGTGAGTAAAAGGCACTCGCCTCATAGTTCTCCTTTAAAACATGAATAGAAAATCATGTAGATGGAAATTGATGGTTGTAATTATTCCTGCACTGCTCTGCATATGCCACTTCAGAGTTAGGACCCAGCTAACCATAAAGAGTGCGTTCCAGAGCGTTCGGCTCTGGAACGCAACCTGGCCAGCTCACTTTGCTTTGGGGCGGGAGGGGGCATGGCGATGCATGGAAGTCAATGGCACCACAGCCATGCCACCCCTCCGCATTGCGATCGCCAGCACCTGAACGCGTGGCACACTAGTGCCTGCGTTCTGGTCCAGTGTGATCTGCATGAAGTGCCTCATGCGCTACTTTTTGCAGATCGCACTGGACCGGAACACAGGCACTAGTATGCCATGCATTCGGGTGCTGGTGATCTGACTTGTGGGAGGGGCTTGTATATGGGCGGAGCACAAGGGGGCCCCATAACCATGTGTTGTCAGTCGCCCCTGGAGAGAACAGCGATGCATTTAAGGACCAGGAGGGTGAGGGGGGCGTGCTAAGAACGGAAGAGCATACTATGAGCACTGCATCATGATCCGACCAGGGTATAGGGAGAATGTGAGAGGAGGAGGCTAGAGAGAGCAAGCGCCGTTGGAGAAAGGCATGGTCGATGCGCGAGTGGGAGCGATGAGGGTTTGAATAAAAGGTGTAGTCTCTTCCTATGGGGTGATGGTCTCGCCACACATCCACTAGGTTATGTTGGAGGAGCAGCTGTTGAAAGCTTTGGCTGTGAGGGAATTGTGCAGTGGGGCCCTACTTTTTTAAGGAATACATTGGTGTAATTTTCCTACTGCCTGCTAATTGGACAATGAGAGAGCAGCAGAACACTGGTGCAGTAATTTCCACGTCCTACTGTAAGAATGTTGTATGTGTTAGATTGACAGTGCTGCCCAATGTAGTGGAAGCTGATTGGCTGACACTGGTGCCATTTTCCAAGGAGATTATAGAAGGATGCTAACAAATTCAGGTACTTATAAAAACTAAAATATAGTTAATACTTTAAAATAATATATACATATATAAATGCAGTCACTCAGTCTATTGCCAATGCTATCCCAGCAAAAAAGTAGTTGAGCTAAAGTCAGACTCAGCTGTCCCAAAGTAGAGTGAGTTTAATAATTATTAGTTTAATGCAGTCTGAGTATTATGTGGTAGGAAAATTCCAGAAAACGCTTCACATTTGGGGTGGTTTGGTGTGCATGTGAATATGTGTTGTGTAACATCCATTTTTTCTCTGCGTGTTGTATAGTCAGTCACATTCAAACCTCCATGATAGACTTACATTTTCTACTGATACTTTCACTCATCAAAGTTGCTACTGATACTTTGATTTATTAGGTTTCCTATGTATGAGATACAGTGGGTTACTGGTAAAACTAGTAAGCGAAAGGGTTCTCAATTAATCAGATTATTGACAAAAAAATAAAGAGGTAACTGAATTAATATGATCAATGTAATGACTGAAATCAGTGTAACTACACAGAAAAATAAACAACAGAAAATAAAATTAAAAAAAGATGATACATTTAGAAAATTCTAATCAGTTAAGATATTTAGCATGAGGTTTTAGACTTTCTTCCTGTAGTGTAGATTTTTAGATTTTGATATTATTATGATGTTGTTGCATTTGTAATCTGCCAAACAACATATTTATGCACATATTTTTCTTGATGCTTAGAATTCAGAACTGGAAAAACCCAGCTGTCTCATACACTGTGTGGTATGTATTTTAATCTACAGGATAAGAGGACATTTAGGTAAACAGCAAATACAGTGATAGTCAGGGTTTACTAAAATGTTATTAACCCCTATGTATATATAACATGTATATATACATTCTATGTCTTAACATGGTTAATACCAAGCAGCAGCCATAATCTTGGTACCATTTTCTTTAGTCAGCACCTAGCTTTCACATACAAGTGATTTCATGTGGCTGTAGTGCAGCTTGATCACTTTTATGGTGGTGATGCTGCCGCCGCTGTTGTGTTACCCAGACCACACATCTTCCATATTAATGTGAACGTTACAGGGAGAGCAAAAATTCTGGAGCCATCACTCTCTGTTGACTCTAAATTATTGAACAGTAAAGTCTTGTCGCTTATGGGAATGTAATGTAGCTTATGGGAGATGTTTAGGTGCCATATTTTTTTGCCATTTCACAGGCGTGCACAATTTAAAGGTTTGGCATGTTTCTTATCTGTTTACCTAACCCAATTCCATCTTTTATATTTTACAAATTGTTATAATATTATAATGTGTTTATGTGCGCTTAAATTCTTTTTAGTGTATTTTTTCCTAAAAATATCCATTTAATAAAACATTTGTGCCAATATCATGCATTAAAAAAATTACAACTAGCATTTTTGTATTCTACAGGGCTTCTGCTTTTAGAAAAACTATAATTGTTTGGGTGTCTTAAAAAGTTTTCTAGGCACACAATCAGATTTGAGGAAGTGTGTGTAAAAATTAAAAATTTGTTCTGGTCTGGTAATTTCTTTACTCCTAATAATCAAGGCAATACCACATATTTGTGCATTCTTCAGTTGTTGTACCCATAGTAGGGCCCAGAAACAGTAGTGCACATTTTGGGGTTTTTTGGCCTACCTAAAACACTGTGAGGGGAATTTATCAAAACTGGAGCAGACAAAACCCGGAGCAGCTGTGCATAGAACCAATCAGCTTCTGTCTTTCATTTTCAAATCTCATTGAACAAACTGAAGAGACAACCTGATTGGTTGCCATGGGCAACTGTTCCAGATTCAGCATTCGGCTCGGTCATTCTGTTCGCTACCTCAGAAAGAGTGAGCAGAATGAAAATTGACATGTAAACAAAAAAACAGCACAAGGTCCCCTGACAATTTATACCAGACCCTTAAGGTCTGGTAGCAATATTAGGAGGGACCCCGATGTAAAAATAAATTAATGTGTGGAGTTCCCCCAAAGGTCATACCATCTGGAAGGAATTATTTATTTATTTTCTAATTCTTTATTTTAATCACAATTAGCAGATGTACAACATATGTAAGAACAATGCAGCAGCAGGATTAAAGTCAAATAAAAGAACAAGAGCAAACCAAAAACAGAGCTGCCCTTGGTTTGGATAATTAATAATACATTAATCTCAGATGGAAAGAAGGCATATTGAACAGAGAGGTTAACCACAAGTGAATTTTTTCTGTCTCTGGTGTCTTGGGAAGCAAACAAATTATCAGCTCAACGTTTCCAAAGAACATAAACAAGTTTGTAGAGAGAAAAAAGAGGGGTCAGCTGAGAGAGGGGGGAGAGTGAGGAGGGGAGGGGGGAGGG
>NW_017308501.1:162717-170059 GCF_000935625.1 Nanorana parkeri | reverse complement strand
GGGAGGGGGAAGGGGGGGGAAAAGGCTATCCATCCATAGGGTAGGACAGGGGAGTGTATACGCAATTGACGGAGCCTAAGTGCAACACTATGGTGCCACTGGAGACTCTGAGGAGAGGAGGTATTCGTGCCAATAGAACCATCTTTTATTGAATTTAGCTTCCTGATGGTGTGAGGAGGCTGTCATGCATTCCATCCTCTCTAGATCTGGTAGGAATTTAATGAAGGGACCCCAATGCCCAAAAATCGAAGAAAAAAAACCTTGTGGGATCCCCTCTAAAATTCCAAACCAGACCCTGAATCCAAGCAGTGGCCTTGCAGGGCAGGCAATAGGGGGGACAAGCAAGTGCCCCCCCTCCCTGCACCATACCAGGCCACATGCCGATGAGGACAAGGGCCTCTTCCCCACAACCCTGTCCCGGCAGGTGTGGGGGTCTGCGGGTGCGGGGGTTATCTGCATCTGGGTACCACCTTTCATGGCCTCTGTATTCAATTAGGATGCATACCTACAGATCAATGTATTTCCAGAGCTCTGACTCTTCATGCTCACCCCAGCACCCAAAATGTCCTCCTAGTGTTTGCCTTAGTGCCCTCTCATTGCACCCCTATTGTGGGATACTTAGGTGACCTCCTGTGGAGAAAGCAGTAGGCCCTATTGGACAATGCCTCCCCAATTGTCCAGATGTCTCCATAATTTGGCTGGATCCTGCATTGTCAGAAATTAGCACTGGAAGCTTTTTTTTTGCCTGCAGGCAACCAGCAGAAGAATATATAGAGTATTTAGTCCTATGTTTTTGCCCTCAGGGAGTTACACTGCCTTGAGTTGTTTCTGGAGAGTTGTGTATAAATAGGTCATCCTCTTCAAGGCATCACCTTTTCTCTAGTCTCTTCCCAGGCTTTCTCAGCCCTCTACAGTCATAGGACAAATCTGTTGAGTTTCTGAGCAGACTGAATTGTTTACTAGGTAGTTCCTGACCTAGTAAAGCAGTGTTTTAGTTCCCATTTTCTTGAAGATGCTATTATTGGAGAATTCTCACCACCAGGTCTACATCTTGGAGTTCTTGAAAAGTGAATCCTCCTACATCATGGGATCTTTCCCTTGGCAGGTCATCTGATCTGGATCCAGTTAGACAATATCACAGTGCTGGCATGCCTCTACTATTAAAGCGAATCAGGAGATCTTTCTGTGACAAGAGGGGTAGTTTGGATTCTGACTTGGCTGAAATGTCCTGTTTGATGAGTTCATCTCAAGTGTGGACCAGTGGAGGTCAGGTTTCCCCAACTGCTGGCTTCTGGACATGGGGGAGCAGTCCATACACCTGGGTGCATTCCAGGACCTATGTTGCAGGTGGGGGATGTCTGATGGGGGCCCCATAATATCCTGGTTCAACCGTATGCTGAACAGGCTCATCTCCAGTTGCAGGAATCCTCTGGCAATAGCAGGGAATAGTTTTAACTGAATGGGCAGCGCTACTATTTCCAATGAATCTACAACACTACCAGTTCAATTAGAGAAGTGTATAAATTTAAAGCTGCTGCGATATAGATCCTTACGGTCTAATAAAATGAATATAAATTATTGCACAGCACTAATCAATCTAAAGTAAAATGCAAGTAAATACATGTGCATATGCAAAATATTAATAAGTGACTACCATATGTGATCTAAAAGTAAAAATTTTATTCCTATACAGTGTATGTCGCTAAATAAATATAAGTGACAAGGATTAATCGTGAATAACAAATTATGATTGTGTGAACAACCTATGAATCATGGTTTATAAATATCTCTGTGATCAATTTAACAGTGATAAAAATGTCCTTATCTTCTTTTAAGGGTGTCTTAATTTAAACTAAATGTTTATAAAACTATAAGTAACGTGATCTTCGTGTTTAATTTGTGTAGATTCCAAAACAAAAGATGTCTTTTTTTGTGTGAAAAATAAAACAATTATGCAATAATAAAAAAGTCTCTGTGATATTTATCAGTCCATTCCAAGTGGGAAAGTAAAGTGGTAAAATGTTCCAATTATTCAGTGATGTACACTATAATTGAAGAATCGAGTGTGGAGAAATTGCCGGCAAAACATACCGAACTATCCCGCTCTGGGAAATACAAACGTGTGGGGCTGTCTGTTACAGCCGGATACCTGGGGTGAGTACACACTTTGAGGGGAATGATATTGATCTCAATACACTCCCCAGAATAAGGATTAAGTGTACATCACTGAATAATTGGAACATTTTACCACTTTACTTTCCCACTTGGAATGGACTGATAAATATCACAGAGACTTTTTTATTATTGCATAATTGTTTTATTTTTCACACAAAAAAAGACGTCTTTTGTTTTGGAATCTACACAAATTAAACACGAAGATCACGTTACTTATAGTTTTATAAACATTTAGTTTAAATTAAGACACCCTTAAAAGAAGATAAGGACATTTTTATCACTGTTAAATTGATCACAGAGATATTTATAAACCATGATTCATTGGTTGTTCACACAATCATAATTTGTTATTCACGATTAATCCTTGTCACTTATATTTATTTAGCGACATACACTGTATAGGAATAACATTTTTATTTTTAGATCACATATGGTAGTCACTTATTAATATTTTGCATATACACATGTATTTACTTGCATTTTACTTTAGATTGAATAGCAGGGAATGTCATAGGATCTATCCACCCAGATCTAGGTTCTTCCTACTTGTTTGCTTTGCAGACTTAAGAGGAAGAACTTTCTCGCTATCTTCCATGCTCTGGATTGACCCAGGGGAATGTTCTTTGCTGTCCTGGTAAGGCTTTTGATCGTTGTTCCTTGGACACAACATTGGATCTGGGGAGTCAGGAACATCTCTAACCCTTGACTCTATGAAGCCCAAGGATAGGCAGGGTATTACAGCAAGGTTTCCCTTCTACCCCATGTCCTAGAGATCAACCTTCTACCCCATGTCCAATCCTTGTATGGAGTGCTTATTTACCTTACCCCATTTGGCCATTGTGACCTCATGGGATCGAACATTAGTTATCTATGCCTTCTCAGGAACCACCATTACACCCCTTGGCGTTAATGTAATCCTAATCAACCACAAGTGTTGTTCCCTGGTAGTCATTGCATCGGTGAGATGAATGTCTATCTTTTCAGCCATTTCATGCATGGAACACTGTTTCTCTTGGACCTATAGCGGAGATCAGGTAAGTTATGGCCAAAAACCTTCTTCTCCTGTTCTACCCTCAACCAGGATATTGCTGTCAGGACCCTCTGTCCAGCACCAGCTTTCCAAGATTAGCTCTTTTTTCTTGTTAACGTCAGTTCAGGCTATAAGTCTTTTCCTTTTGATATTGACTTCCAGTTCGTTATTCAGGATGGTTCCTGTAGGGTATTAGATGGATCAGGTAAACATCAATACATTTCTCACTAATTATGTGAGTATGTTTTCATGTTCTGGCATCAGGCATTGGTTCCCCAGGCTAGTTTGGTACCTTAACCAGTTGACATCCGCGGTGTTAAACCCCCTTCCCATCCAGGCCATTTTTCAGTATTCAGCGCTGCGGTACTTTGACTGACATTTATTCCGTCATGCAATGCTGTACTGAAATGAATTTTATACCCTTTTTTGGGGACAGATAGAGCTTTCTTTTGGTGCTATTTATTCACCACTGGGGTTTTTATTTTTTTATATATGATTTCCTGCCCGTGCGCGCGCTAGGGAGCGCGCGCGAGCAGGAAAAAAATGCCGTCTGACGACGGCAACCCGCAGATAGGAGTCAGCCGTCCGTCCGTTTTTTTCTTAACGGGCGGATGGCAAGAGGTTAAATTATGCACATTGGGTCTTTTAGCAGTTAATTGCTGTTGCTGACCCATTTACTCCCTTTTGACATCCCAAAGGTGAAACATTTCCTTCAATGGATGAGAAAGAAAATAGGATTTTTTGTACTCACCATAAAATCCTTTTCTTAGAGTCTATTGAGGGACAAAGGTCCTACCCTTCTGTATTCATGATCATGCTCTTAGCACTGCTTGCTACAAAACTGAGGCATGCTGGTAGTAGGAGGGGCCATCCTGGGCTGCCCTGCAGTTTTTTGTTTGCCAGTGTCCAATCTTCCTGTACGTGGCAGTGTAACCCAAAGGTGAAAGAAAAGGACTTTACGGTGAGTACAAAAATCAATTTTTCTGTTTTGACTTCTTTTCAGCTTTCATGATGCATAGTTTGCTATTAATTTACCTAACCAAATATCTACCTTTTTCATTTAGTAACTGCACAACTTTCTGGACATAATGGATATTCTGGAGGAAAGGTGATATTTGTGGATACAGAAAACACATTGTATCCTTTCTAGCATGGACATTTAGCTTAATACAGTGTGTGTGTGTGTGTGTGTGTGTGTGTGTGTGTGTGTGTAATTATACCATTATATATGCCAAGTTATGGAAGAGAAAGGAAGATTACTTTTGATGGCAAAGGTTTGAAAAAAAAAAAAGAATAACAGAGATTTGGTGGATATTTGAGGAAAGTTTATGAGAGACAAATGAGGAGGATAAGAGACGTGTAAAGGGCGCTTACAATATAGATAAGGTAGATTTTTGAAAAGGACAAATTACAAGTGGCCAAATTGTTGAGGTGGAGTGCAGCAAGAGAGGACATCTGATGAGCTGCAGATATTTGTAAAAAAAAAAGGTAGGATGACATCAGATGTGTGAATTGTTTTGGATGTTGAATTGATTTCTTGCATTTTATTTAGGTGAGATTGTATTCCAGGGAAGCAAATGAGTGAAACTAGAGGTGCCCATACACTGCTCGATTCTCGTACGAGAATCGCGGGAAATCCTACTGTATGGTCGCACTACTCTACTCTACTGTACGGTCGCACGTCTTTTGTCTAAGGAGCATGTTAGAAAACCAGCCGAGAATCGTACGATTTTCGGTTGGTTTGAACGGTGCTCGGGAGACAAATGCCGAACGGGCTGGTGTGCGCATGCGCACACTGCCCGTTCAGCATTGCGGTCATCGGAAGCCCGCCCCTCAGGGGGGCGGGCTTGCGATGATCGAGAGTACGATCTCCCTGTCCAAGATGGGCAGATCGTACGTTTTTTTAATCACTTAACTAAGGTCTTGCGATGGTTGTACAGTGTATGGCCACCTTAAGAGTGGGAGCTAAGCAGACATTGACATTTACTTTTTTTAAGGACATTTAAAATCGCAGTAAATAATTCTCCCAAAGATGTGCTATTTTTCTTTTGTAAAGCTCATCATTATCTCCTGTTACTTGAATTGGTCTGTATAATAATAATAATAATATTCCAATAAATATTGCTTATGACTGGGAAAAATTATTTAGTTCTAAGCAGCTTTTTAGACATATTCACAGACCCTAGAAAACCTTTTAAAAATGATTGTTTACTTAACTCTGAGTTGCCAAATCATCCCTTAAAGCAGTATTGCAACCCAGAACTGCTTTGTAAAGCAAAATAATCCTGTGTAATTAGGGCCTGTTCACATTATTTTCAGGTACGGATCAGGTGCGGATCTGCAGACGCGGTGCTATGTGTTTTGCCGCGTTTTGGCCGCGTTTTTGATACGTTCCAGTAAAAAAAAAAAAGTTTTTTTTTTTTTTTGCTGGAGTGGGGCTGTCAGTATGTTAGCTGCAGTGCAGTGCGTTTTTGACACGTTTTGCGTTTCCTGACCGTACAAAATGTGACATGCATTATTTTTCTGTCGTAACCTGAACGGACTGCGCACGTGAGAACTGTAGCCCATAAAACACATAGGGATACATTGGGATGCATTTTTAGAGCGTACGGATCAGGTCAGCACAGAAAACGGGCGTCGTGTGAACAGGCCCTTAAAGTGTGTGTCAGGGAAAAACACATATGCAGTACACCTCTGCAATGCATGCTAATTTCCTATGTTATATCTCTTTAACCTCCTGGGGGCTATGGACTAGCCATTTATGTACAGTGACAAAAAAACAAAAAGGAGCGCCTCCATAGTGTAAAACGAATTTTAATGATAAAAACGCACAACTGTATTGTACTTACAAGAACTCGGTAGTAAAAAGGCATGTAGAAAACAATGGGATGTCAAATCATCTAGCAGCGGAAGTCTGAAAAGATGTGCAGCATCAGCGTATACTGCCCCCGTGTGGTCTCGGTTTACATGTTTCTGGGGCACGCCCCCTTCCTCAGAACCTGTAGGAGCTGCCTCTTCAGTGTGTTCGTTACCATTAAAACTGGCCAATATTGCACGTGGAGGCGCCGGTATTGTTTCCTGTCATTTATGTACAGTGTTCGGTCTGCAGCCCCATTGTTCCGGAAGGATGTGCCTGTATGCAGGGGCGTATCTACTGCGAAGCAAACAAGGCATTTGCTTTGAGCGGCACTTTCCAGGGGGGGCGGTAAAATGCCGCCCCCAAACCAGTGAGGCATTCAGCGGCAACAGCCGAAGGAACGCCTGACTGCCGCACTGGTTTTTTAAACTGCGTTTCATGTAAGAGAGTGGCTGGGGGCAGGGACAGCCTCCTGCTGCTAGTAAGCCTTGAACGATGGGCGTGGCTGGCGTTGTGGGGGTGGCCAAGGATTCGGGCCGGCCGGGCAGCGGTGAGTGGCGGTATGAAGGCTCCAGCGGTGGACAGGCCGGGGTACTGGGGAGCTCCGAGCTCCATGCTGAAGTGGTGTGCCGTGTCCTATATCGCCGAGTTCTGTGAGTACCTGGACACACAGCTACAGAGATCCCTGTGGTCTATTTTATATACATGTGTGCTGGGATCTTTTGTAAATACAATAGATCCCAGCACACTAGTATATGCAATAGATCCCAGCACACAAGTATATACAATAGATCCCAGCACTCATGTAAATACAATAGATCCCAGCACACAATAAATATATATATATATATATTGTACACTGCTCAAAAAAATTAAAGGAACACTTTTTAATCCGAGTATAGCATCAAGTCAATGAAACCCCTGGGATATTGATCAGGTCAGTTAAGTAGCAGAGGGGGTTGTTAATCAGTTTCAGCTGCTTTCGTGTTAATGAAATTAACAACAGGTGCACTAGATTGCCAACAATGAGACAACCTCCAAAACAGGAATGGTTTACAGGTGGAGGCCACTGACATTTTTTTCCCTACTCATCTTTTCTGACTGTTTTTAATTGTTTTGCATTTGGCTAGAGTCAGTGTCACTACTGGTAGCATGAGGCGATACCTGGACCCTATAGAGGTTGCACAGGCATGCCAACTCCTCCAGGATGGCACATCAATACGTGCCATTGCCAGAAGGTTTGCTGTGTCTCCCACCACACCATGTAGGGATGCACCGAT
>NW_017308501.1:130921-162553 GCF_000935625.1 Nanorana parkeri | reverse complement strand
CAGGTGTGTGGGGGTGCTGTGGTGGAACAGGTGTGCAGTGTGGAACAGCTGTGTGGAGAGGCAGTGGTGGATAGGGGTGCAGTGGTGGAATAGGTGTATGGGGGTGCAGTGTGGACCAGGTGTATGGGTGTGAAGTAGTGGAATAGGTGTATGGGGGTGCAGTGGGGAAATAGGGGTGCAGTGTGGAACAGGAGTGCAGGGATGCAGTGGTGGGATAGGGGTGGGGGGGGGGGGGGGGGGGTGCCTAGGGCAGCACAAAACCATAATACGCCACTGCCTGTACATCCTGTGTGTGCAGAAGCCGCTGCTCGCGCTGTCTTTAGACGGCGGACAGCAAAGGCTTCGGGCACAGAAGAGATTGGACCGGTTGTGCCTTGTGATAGCTGTGATTGCATTCCATGTGATCACAGCGATCTCCTCTTTCTCTTACAACAGGGGCAGGAATGAGTCATCCTTCCAGTTGTTCCTCTGGAAAACAAGCTGCAGCAGCAACAAAAATAAAGTTTGCAATGATTTTTAACCCTTTTACCTCCCTCAACTCCCAAGCAACAAAAAAAACAATACCGGCGCCTCCGGCTGCAAAGCGGGCCAGCTGTAACGAATAATGGAACACAACAGAGGCAGCTCCCACAGGTCACATAGACCACCGATCTGGGAAACAAAGGACAAAACAGAGCGCCTCCATAGTGTAAAAACTTAATTTATTGGTACAACACACAACTAGAATTGTACTTACAAAAAAGTCGGTAGTTAAAAGCATGTAAAAGTCGATGGAACTCAAAATCTCTAGCAGCGGGAGTCTGAAGGGATGTATCACATCAGCGTCCTCTGCCCCTACCTCTAGGTTCTGATGAAGGGGGCATGCCCCTGAAACACGTAGACCTTTTGAACTCACAGGGGCAGAGGATGCTGATGTGATACATCCCTTCAGACTCCCGCTAGGCTCTGATGAAGGGGACGTGCCCCTGAAACACGTAGACCTTTTGAACTCACAGGGGCAGAGGAGGCTGATGTGATACATCCCTTCAGACTCCCGCTAGGCTCTGATGAAGGGGGCGTGCCCCTGAAACACGTAGACCTTTTGAACTCACAGGGGCAGAGGACGCTGATGTGATACATCCCTTCAGACTCCCGCTGCTAGAGATTTCGAGTTCCATTGACGTTTACATGCTTTTAACTACCGACTTTTTTGTAAGTACAATTCTAGTTGTGTGTTGTACCAATAAATTACGTTTTTACACTATGGAGGCGCTCTGTTTTGTCCTTTGTCCCTCCACTCCTGTATGTGTCAGCTCCATTCTGTCTCTGCTCTAATGTGTGTATCAACCCCTTCACCTTCTTTATCCTGCGCATCTATACATTAACCCCTTCATCTTTATCCTGCCAGTGTATGTGACCTGTATATTAACCCCTTCACCTCCACCTTCCTCTGTGTATTACCTGTACGTTTATTGTACCTTGTGTACCATTACCAGCTCCATTTTTTATCCCCTCAATACAGGCATGTTAATTTACAAATGCAGCAAAAAAAACCTTGGAGTGTCTACTTTCCTAAAAGGTGTAATTTTGGGTGGTTTCATACTGTGCTGACCTTTTTTTCATAACAGGTGGTTTTTTTTTCCATATAGTAAAAAAGGTTATTAAGTACCAGCAAACGAAAGCTCTATATTTCCCCAAAAAACTATCTGAAACAAATTTAGTTATAGCATTGCGTGACGGATTCTCAGTCAAACTTTCAAAGCACTGAAAACTGAAAATCGGCCTGGGGTTTAACATGCAAGTACTGAAGTATGTAAAGACCTTGCAAGTACAGAAAAATACCTGCTGATCTGCCAGAAATTCACTCAACTTCTGTGTGTGCTGGCATCACATGGCATTTTTGTGTACTAAGTTGTCTTTTGCTAAACTACTCAAACCCGCCCACTCTCCTAATTTCTGTATTATTTTCCTAATTATTTTAAGTTTTTTTAGAGCCCTTGGGATAGCACAGGAAGTGTGCACAGGAGAAGATACAGCACTGAATTTCTGACATGGTCAATAGGTATTTTCTTGCACCTTTGAACAGAAATACCTAAGTGCTTTTAATAGTATTTTTAACAGGCCAAAAATGTAGCAAATTAAAGAAAATAATTGTTAGTGTTTACATGTACTATACAATTCTTAGACATATCTATGTCTGTATTGGTGCCCTATGTGGGTTACCCAACGTCACAATTCTTTTCTCCCCACTCTGTAAAGCCTGACGCCATATTAATATAACGCTGCATATTCTGTCACTTACTGCTGGTGGGCATGCACCACTGATGTCTCACACCAATCTATTCCCCTGGTCTCCCATAGGAGCATTTCTTGTTTGCAGAGGAAGATACAACTTATGTCACCTCAGCATTACAAGACAAGATTCCAGGGGATCTCTAAATGCTAGGAAGGAGAAATGGAGAGAGCATGCACAGTACAGCAGTCCTCCTATCAACACATTATTGCCAGCATCTGAAGCAGCTTTATCTGCAAATAGAGGGTAAATATGTAGAGAAGGATTTTAGAGGAATCATTTGAGGAAAACATCAACGTGAAGCTAAAGTTGCACTTTAAATTGCCTGTTACATTTAAATAAAGGACTGATTGCTGCAAGAACCGCCAAAACATGTAAAAGCTATTTGTCAGTAACTAAAGTATATGCAAACCCAATCAGTAAAATCTCATAGAAAACGTTAACATGTTAATGTAATTTCAAAATTATTTTTCAATATTTTTACATCTGCAGCTTTTAATAAAATGATACCTAGTAACCCTGCCATTAAAGTCCTTGTTCAGACTCTTCTTGTGACTTGGTAACAACACTCTATTTCTTCCTCCCACTGTGTCACATACCTTGGTGGAGTCTGACTTTACGAGGGCAGTCTCCCTTGCAGCTCTGGTCTCAGAACCCTTGGATGGCAGTGCAGTACAAAATGTCAGGCAGTAGTGGAGGTCACTAAAAAAGCGGGCATCACAGGAACACAGAAGAGCAGCAGAAGGTCAAGACTAGTGATGGGCCGAACACACCCGAGTTCGGTTCAAACTTTCCAACATGGAAAAAGTTCTAACTCGAACTTCAAACTCAATGAAAGTCTATGGGACAAGAACTCTGAAAATCAAATATCCCCATTTTGAAGCCTTATATGCAAGTTGTTGGCCATTAAAAGGGTATGGGGATTTGGGTACTGTCCTAGGGGACATGTATCAAAGCAAAAAACACTTTTAAAAAATACAGTTTTTAAAGGAGCAGTAAGTTTAACATTGCTTAACGTGAAACAATAAAAAATTCCTTTAAATAACTTGCCTGGGGATCCCCTTTAACTGCCTGTAAAGTGGTGAATCTGTATGATGTATAGAACCTGCTGCAGCAAAAAGTAATATTTATAAAGAAAAAAATGACATTCATAAAGAAAAAAGTGTGTGGTTTTTTCCCCCCAAAAGTCATACCAGACCCTTTAGGTCTGTTAGGAATTTTAGAAGGGACTCCGTTTAAAAAAACAAAAAAAAAAGTTTGTGGGGTGCCGCCTTAAAGTCATACTAGGCCCTTAAGGCCTGGTATGACTTTAAGGTTAGGAATTTTGAGGAGGAACCCCACCCCCAAAAATGGGGAAAAAAAGACATGGATCCCCCTAAAATTCCCAACCAGACCCTTAATCCCGTGTTAAAATAAATTTAAATAAAAAGTCCAGTTTATTAAAAAAATCCTTTAATTGAAATACAAGTCCTTCATTGTTAAAAAAAAATGGACCCACCGATGTTATCCTAGGGTCAATCACGACGTCTAGCGTTGTCCACGATGACGACGACTCCATGAAATAAAAAAAATAAAACAAGAAAAAATAAATAGAAATAATAATAAAAAAGAAAAATATTGCTTTACCCAATCAGGGCTTCACAAGGCGCTGTGCGGTACGAACACAGAAACTAGAGATGCTCGAGTTGAACTATTGGTCGACTCGAACATCGAGCCCATCACTAGTCAAGACCAGTGTTAATTTTTTTTTAAATTCTTTATTTGTAGGCAAAAAGGGTGGGGTACATTGCAAAGAAGTACACGCGAAGGCCACATGGTCCCGCAGAATATTAGAACAACAGACAGTAAGACTCATAATCTAAGCATGGTAACACATTGTAATATCAGGTCCGGTAACAGTTTGTCCCCGCCCATTTTTTAGGTGAATTAACGTAAAACCAACACTAAAGTCGAGGTGAGTGGTCAGGCCTAGCCCCACAATATGGGCGGCCAAGTCCACCACGATCACCCCTGAACCACACAAAAAAGACTGACAAAGACAAACACTGACACACAAAACGAAAGGAGGACAAAACTCAAGAAAAAGGGGAAGCAGAGAGTAGTACAACTCCCGCTTCCTGGCGGCCCATGGTCGTCTCGAGACCAGTGTTAATTTTGATAGAAAATTTCAATTTAGTTTTTGTCTTAGTCTTTTGGCTAAAATGGCATTTTAGTTTTAGTTGTATTTTAGTCATCCGAATTGTTTTAGTCTAATTTTGTTGAATAAATCTCCAGTAGATTTAGATAAACTAAAATCCAATTGGTTTATTTAAAGTGTAATCCATTATTTAAGCAATTCTCTAGAACTTCCAATCTCATTGAGGGGGATTTATTAAAACTGGAGCAGGCAGAATCTGGAGCAGCTGTGCATGGCAACCAATCAGCTTCTCTCTTTTTCCATGCCTGCTGACACCACCAAAAAAAGAATATCCACTGTTCGCTGCCCGGCAACAGACAATCAGGCAGTGGGAAACAAATAAACAGCCTGCTACTGGCTATTTCAAATGAAATAGCCAATAGCAGGTTGGCTATTGCACCCGCCCACTGCCTTCTGTCAATCAGCAGGGGAGCGGACCTGAGAGATAACTTTCTCTCTCAGGCCCTTCTCTGTGGCAATGAGTGAAATAGGCAATGGCAGGATGGCTATTGCTGCTGCAGAGGAGTGGACCTGAAAGAGAAAGTTCTCTCTCAGGTCCACTCCTCTAAATTATTTATATAATAGTTTTTCACTCTATATATTAAAAAAATTACTATCTTATAAACTAGCAGCCAATGCCACAAATGTGAATAACACACTCAAAATTGAAACACAAAACAACATTATACCGATGTAACGCTCTCACACACACAGACAGTAATAATCTATAATCTTAACTAAAGACAAAACTAAAGACAAAAAATTTAACACAGCAAATATACAAATCCAGTAAGTGTACACACATGACACAACTCTGGCTTGACAAGGAGCAAATAACACTGACAGATCCCAGCGACCGATCCTCTGACAGATGCCACTGACATATCCACTTACAAATTGCTCACAAACTTCAAAGACCGTGTCCTTGCTGGTTTTCCTATGAGTACAGCAAACACCCCTCCACACAAATCTCCTCACCTTAGTTCCATGACCATAGAGAAAATGGTGGATCAGGGCTTGCCTGGTCCAGAGGGGTTACCAAATGGCTGGCCTTCAGTGATGTTACACAATCTCTTACAGGAGTGGCAAAACTCAAACACAAAATAAGGAACATCACATAGTGTAATCCAATTTTGAAAGTTTAATAAAAGTATATAAAAACTATGGATAAGCTTTATATCTGTAATCACCACAAGTTGATCAAGCAGACATACATAAACTCTGTGAGGTTAGCCATCCAGTAAACCTCTGGACCAGGGAAGCCCTTATTGACCATTGTATCTGTGCCCAATGGGGCATAGAAGTTTATTTAGATAGAAGTTTTATATAGATTGTTTTCTCTATACCTTTTCCTATGGACGTTTTATATGTTAGTTCCTATGCTGCCATCTAGTGGCCCTTTGTGATATTGCACCTGTTTTTCTGTATGACAGTTGCTCTGTATGTAAGCCCCACCCTTCGTCTTGTTGTCAGTTTTCCTGTGTCATGGCAACAGCTAACAGCCACATGTTATCAGGACACATGTACTCTGCATAGTACGCTAGGAAAGGCATCATTTTTTGACCGCATAATACTGTAACCATCCATCTGCTGTATCCTGTTGTCTGATGTGCAGAATAAAGCAAAGTTTGTAGACGAACACGGTATTGGTGAGTTCAGCTGTCTGACAAGGATTGTCCGCAGTGATTGTATCTGCTTATACAGGCCAGGCACAGAGGTCTCAACAAGGGATAAATCGCTATCACAACAATCGGAGTCAGAATAGTATCTATGGTCGTGGAACTAAGATGAGGAGATCTGTGTGGTGGGGTTTTTCAGTACTAATACCACAAGGTGGTGTGGGAAAACGGTCATCCACACTACCAAAGGTCATGTTCATTCGTCCATAGATCCAGCTCCACATATTTGTAATATATTCATAATAGCCCTCCAAAAAATTAAGAGATTTCCAGGACGAAATAACGAAAGCCGCACAGAATAGAATTTCAAATACCTTAATCCCTTTTCTTTAAAACACCCCAACCAACGAAATATAATATAAATACCATCACCTCAACACTTATATAAACCCATAGATAATAAAAACTTGTAAAAAAGTGAATTAACCCTGGCGTAGATCTCTCTTATACCGGTACTCATGATCTCATAATAGTCCCGGTCCATTATACTGTATATTGCACCTCAAGCAAATCTGTATGCCTGATATCATTAGTTGCCATCCACGGAATTACATAATTCTTGGATATTGTCATTTCATTCTTATCCCAAAATCATTTTTTATCCCCAAAATCCTCCCAGTCGATATTTGCTTTGGCAAATGCACATTATTATAGAAGGCACATACAAATCACTGACTATGAATTAATTGTGTCACCATTGCTTTTCAACGGCACTTCTGTCCAATAGGATCATGTGGAGATATATGTATGAAAGCAAGTGTTATATAGGAAGATGCATGCATCAATTAATTAATGCCTCCAAAAATAATGTGCTCCGGAAGGGACAATGCGTATGTATAATGTACAGTCACAATAATAGGGAAATGGCAACCGCACATATATATATATATATATTTTTTTTATATATATATATCTGAGGACAGCTCGTTCCAATAGAGTAGAAAAGTATCCACCATAGCTTGCATATCAACTATCTCCTTTTGTGTAAAAAAGGTGCATATCATTTTTATCAATTATTGACTCCAAATAGAGAATGCAGATCCACAGATCCACTGTCCCAGCGGTAATACTAATTGCAATCCCCCCAATAGACAAATCTCTGATACCACCAATAGCACAACTTGCATGTGAATATAGTAAAAAAAAGTGCCCCTTGTTACTCATGTGTATGCCCCCTCCTCTAAAGACAGTATATGTTCATCCACATGATCTCCTGCTAGATCAGTCCACCATTTATCAGGCAGATGTCCATATAAGTCTCCACTCCTACTAAATGACACTTATGTGTCCCCATCCTTAAGCACTTGTCTCAGGGTGCCATTTGCAGTGCTCACAGGAAATTCAGCAGGGACATGGCCTTTGAAGTTTGTGAGCAATTTGTAAGCGGCATCTATCGGAGGATTAGTCGGCTGGGATCTGTCAGATGATTAGTCGACTGGGATCTGTCAGAAAAATTGTCGGCTGAGACCTGCCAGAGGATCTGTGCTGGGATCTGCCAGAGGATTTGTGGACTTGGATCTGTCAGAGAATCAATGAGCTGGGATCTGTCAGAGAATCTGTCGCTGGGATCTGTCAGAGAATCTGTCGCTGGGATCTGTCAGAGGATCTGTTACTGGAATCTTTCAGTGTTCCTTGTCAAGCCCAAAATACACGAAATAACAAAAAATCCGAAATTAACCGAAGACACATTTTTTGCCGACTTACATGTCTAGAGTCGGGACTGGGGCTTTGGCGGAGTTCCGAGGGAACCGGAAGACCAAATAGGTAAATGCTATAGTCCTTCCCATTTTTGTCGCGTTTTTGTTAGTCAACGAAAATTGCAATATGTTTTTGTCATAGATTTAGTTCTATGAACTTAGTTTTTATTTAGGTTTCATTTAGTTTTCATCACTGAAAACATGCAGCTGACAAAAACTATGAGGAACATTTTTTTGTCTATGAAATCAACACTGGTCAAGACAAGCCAGGTTGGTAACAGATCAAATCGGAACGCAGAATCTCAGGAGTACAAATAGCTGACGATCACTCAGCACTGGAGGTATGGATGTCGCAGCCTAAACAGCCCTTAAAGGAGAACTATGGGGTCAGTGTTTTTCCCCATAGTTCTCCTTAGGGTAACGGGAGGACACAAACTAGCGTCCTCCCGTTACCCTAAGCTCAGTATATAGCTCGCGGTATACTGAGACGCCGGAGCGGATCCTGACATCGATGTCGAGATCCGCCCAGCTGCGTGAGTGACAGCTGGCTCTGCCTATCTAGAGGCAGAGCCAGCTGTACCCGACCCCTCCCCCATCCGTTCCGTCAGTCAGCACTGGCGCATCGGAGCGGGGAGGGGGGAATCCATCCCCTCCCCTGTCACGGCAGAGAGCCGTGACAGGATCGAGAGGTGACCGAACGCCGGTATCTGTTCGCTCACCTACCGATCTACTGAGCCGACCTGTGACAGTCTCATTGTCAATAAGATACATTTTTGTTAATAGTTCAGGTACTTGAATGCGTTTTTAAGGTTTAACTTCTAAGTTTAGTGTCACTGTAACTATTACCAAAAATGTATCTTATTTTTGCATCATATACAGTAGCTGTAGATCCTCAAATCATCTCTGAATTCATGCTGACACGTTCCTTCCTTCTGGAAGGTGACTACTTTTGTTCCGCATGGTCTCTGTGTGCTGTAAAGTAACCACTGCTCCAAGCTCGCTCCCGTGATAGACTACAATGTCAATACAAATTAGTAAACTAAATGTGAGATTATAGTCCATCACAGGAGTGAGTTTGGAGCAGTGGCTACTCACAGATGGACCATGGAGAACAAAATTAGCCACCCTCCAGAAGGAAGGACAATGTCAGCACAAATACAGAGATGATTTGAGGATCTACAGCTGAGTGGTAAGCAAATAAGTTAAATTTGTGTTAATAGGGTACTTGAATGCATTTTTAAGACTGAACTGTTGTGAGTTTGGTTTCACTTTAAGCCTGAAATTGTTGTTTACATCTATTTTGTTATGTGGTGAGTGGGAGTTTTAAATTATATAAGGTAAATGTATATTCTTGTGTTGTAAAGAGAATATATTGCTAAATAAATATTGTGTAAATAATTAATATTGGGTAATTTTATTGGGTCTTGGCTAGTTTTGCAGCTAGTAGCAGTAAACTACTGTTTGCTACTGTTCCACGCCAGCGTTTTTTGGAAAACAGAGCACTTCTACAATGCTCTACATGTGGATATACTGCTGCCCTCAGGAGGTCTAGACACAATGCCAACAAAAAAATGCGCCAGCTCTCTCTAGTGCACATATGTTAAATACAGGGCCCGCGGGCCGTTCCTGGATTTTCTTAGGCCCGCCAGCATGCAGGGTAATTTTTTTATTAGCCAGTGTCAGCCATCAGCGCCGTCAGCAACTGTACCACCAGCCCGCACCAGCTGCTGCCGCCGCCTCCCCCCCAGCATTGCATCAGCCAGGCACATGTCTGTCCCCGGTGCTGCACTCTGCCTGCCAGCACCTGTTGAGTTGAAACAGCGATCAGAGGATCTGGTGAGCCCGGGTGACAGGTATCTGTGGGCTGGAAGTGGGGGTGGGAGAGAAGTGGGGGAAGGGGGTAAGTGCCAGGGAGACGGCAGGCTATATAAGGGTGCTAGCTGGCAGTTTTGTGATGCCTACAGTGCAGATGTGTGTGTATACTCTGCAATTATTTCTCCTGACCTCTGCACTGCATTTTACTCCTGAGCTCTGCCTTATTTACTCCAGAGCTCTGTATTCTGCATTATTTGCTCCTGACCTATGTTCTCTGCATTATTTGGTAATTTTTTTATTAGCCAGTGTCAGCCATCAGCGCCGTCAGCAACTGTACCACCAGCCCGCACCAGCTGCTGCCGCCGCCTCCCCCCCAGCATTGCATCAGCCAGGCACATGTCTGTCCCCGGTGCTGCACTCTGCCTGCCAGCACCTGTTGAGTTGAAACAGCGATCAGAGGATCTGGTGAGCCCGGGTGACAGGTATCTGTGGGCTGGAAGTGGGGGTGGGAGAGAAGTGGGGGAAGGGGGTAAGTGCCAGGGAGACGGCAGGCTATATAAGGGTGCTAGCTGGCAGTTTTGTGATGCCTACAGTGCAGATGTGTGTGTATACTCTGCAATTATTTCTCCTGACCTCTGCACTGCATTTTACTCCTGAGCTCTGCCTTATTTACTCCAGAGCTCTGTATTCTGCATTATTTGCTCCTGACCTATGTTCTCTGCATTATTTGCTCCTGACCTATGTTCTCTGCATTATTTGCTCCTGACCTTTGAACTCTGCATTATTTGCTCCTGATCTCTGAACTCTGTCTTAATTACTCCTGACCTCTGCACTCTTCCTTATGTACTCCTGAACTCTGTACTCTGCATTATTTACTCCTGACCTCTGCACTCTGTCTTATTTACTCCTGAACTCTCTATTCAACATTACTTGCTGCTGACTTCGGTAATTTGTATTATTTGCTCCTGATCTCTGTACTCTGCCTTATTTACTCCTGACCTCTGTACTCTGCCTTAGTTACTCCTGACCTTTGTGTGACGGACCTAGGGCTGTAGAGATTCATTGCCCCAGAGAACTTTGTGGGCTGTGGGTATTTTACAGTTTACCATTTTATCTGGGGAGAGCCGGTCACTATGTCACTTGATGGGAACCATTCTTCTAAAGGCAGCAGGTTGGCTGGAGGGGCCATTGTTAGAGTGATGGGATTAAGCTACTCTCTAATTAAGACCATACAATGCGGCACCCAGCTGTCTGGGGGAGGAAACTCTCCCATGTAACAATGAACTCTTATCTGATCCTGTCAGATATAAATTCTGCATGCTCTGCCTCAATAAAGGAGATCTTGTTTCACTCCAAAGTCAGTCTTGTCTGATTCTTGGAGTAAGCCTTCCAAGCTATAGTCACCGCTTCTAGTTCCAGCACCACGGGAATAGGCTGAAGACGGACATATCCAGTCGGGGTATCAGGGAGTGTGTCACACTTTGCACTCTGCATTATTTGCTCCTGACATTTGTACTCTGCCTTACTCACTCCTGACCTCTGCTACTGCATTGCTGAGATTTGTAGTCCTTTATAGCCAGTAGCATTCTGCATTGCTGTATATTGTATTGCTGGGATTTGTAGTCCTCTATAGTTGTTAGTATTCTGCATTGCAGTATAATGTATTGCTGGGATATGTAGTCCTATATAGTTGGTGATATTATTCTGCATTGCTGTATAATGCTGGGATTTGTAGTCCTCTATAGCTGGTTGTATTCTGCATTGCTGTATAATGTATTGCCGGGATTTGTAGTCCCTGTGCATTATATTACAATCCTGGTGTCCTGTGTGTGAGGGCACTACAAGTGTCAGCAGTTCTGTCCATTTAACTGACACTTGTAGTGTCCTCACACACAGGACACCAAGACTGTCATATAATGATTAGTGGGCCCAAACTTTGTACCGTGGCAAGCAGCACGGTTAAAGAAGAAAAAATTATGTCCGGCCCCCGATTTTATTCACAACCCTCGGTGTGGCCCTTTGTACTTTTGAATTGGACACCCCTGCTCTAGTGGCTATACTCCTTGCACACACTATAGATCTCAGTTTAGCTTAGTGTTCTGAGGAGTTTGGATGTCTCTTTCAGCTCTTGTGAATTTTTGGATACTTTTTGGAAGATTTTTCTATCAAACAGTTTAAGACAACCGAATTACCAGGTCCTGGATAGTCTGTACAGCAGCCAAAGAGTGCAATGTCTTTTAGGTATCAGCCTAAATTAAGTGCTTCACAGTGTCAACCTTTGTCACTGCAATGGCAGCTCAATAGACAATGTTATGCACTGGAAAACTGTCTGCATGTACAGTTTCATGCCAGGACTTGACAAGGGCATTGTATACGGCTCCTGTTGGTCAAATAACCTCCAACAACTAAATTCAATAATAACTCTATTAATGAATGACAGGACACTGGTCTTGGATTTTTAGTGGCCACAGCAGCCATTTTATTATCTAGTGCCAAAGGCAATTTTAACCAGTGTAACAAATTGTAACAAACTAAACTGAGTTAAGGTCCTTGACGTGATATCCATCACCAAAAATACCCAGTATCTGCCCACATGGCCCCCAGCCGCACAACACCACCTCGGGGACTTGTAATCTTACATCAGATACTAAGTAACTAATGATGACCCCTTTATGACAGGGATGCCATACCAAGGACTGCTCCCTACTGTAACTTAAAGCTCAAGCAAATATGTTGCACCTCAAGGACCCTAATACCCTGCCACAGCACCAGAGACGGGACCCCTCGCGTCTCAGGTGCCCCAACACAAACAAAAAGCTTGCTGTATGCCATACTGAAGACCTAAAGACCACATGTCGATCCCCACAACATTAAGGTGTACACCATCCCCTCATAAATACAGGCCCGGGTCCTTTTCCAAATCCCAATGGTGAACAGCCAACCCCCCATTGCGCACAACAAAGCGCACCACCTCCTTGTCAACTTTGATGCGGGCCTTGTTAAGTTGGGCCACAGAGCGGGCCAACTGCCAAGAAGAGCGAGCAACGATATCCGACCAAACAATGATCGTGGAAGCAAAAGAAGCCCGGAGCCGTAAAAAATCGAACTTGATGTCTCTAATAAGGTCTCTCATAGAACGAAGGCCCAAATCATTCCCGCCCAAGTGCACGACCAACACGCCAGGTGCCCGATCTAATCGGGTGAAGTGATGGAACTCCGGCAAGAGCCTGCTCCAAACCATACGCAGGACGCCGAGCCACCGAACAGTCACCTGATGCCGTGGAAACCCGAGCTGCCTGCCATCCAGCCTAACGTCAGCTCTGCGGGAACCCCATGACACATAAGAATGGCCGAGGATCCACACCAAGCAGGCAGGAGAATCTGTAAGAAATAAAAGAATAACGAAAACAACAGGCATGGGAACTTCAAAAGCACAAACAAGTCAGACCGCCGACCCGCAAACAAAACCGAATAGAAAAACAGCAAGACAGAGAACATAAATCACAGAACTCACAGAAGGTGGGGGCGGATATATAATCTGTATCGACTGGATTCCCACCTACCAATATGTTTGACATCTTTCCCCAGGCCCCAACGAGCAGCTTCCGTTGCAGCACCTGTGCGAAAGGAATGTGAAGAATGGTCCCCCGCAACCAGGCCGGCGGCCTCAAGACTTTTAGCCATTCACGTGCATCAAAAAAGGTCCACCCAAAGAAGGACGCAAAGTCAGGAAGTCGCAAACCGCCTGAAACAGGCAACCTGGCGACTGTGCCAGGGGGTAAAGCACTACCGAAACCCCCCTACCCTCCTGATCGGTTTTAGACCGATGAATGAAAAGGCGAATAGAATCAAGGCCAACCAAAACATCCCCAAATCGGAGGCCACCAGAACCTTAGTAGTGCTAACCAGCTCCCCAATACGCAATGCACCATAAAAGGCAAGTGTAAAGGCAGCACAAAAAATAGCCTGCTCATAGGAAGAGTAGCATACCTCACAGAGTTTTGAAAGAAACAGGCTTTCGTCAATCCGGACTGTCCACTTCCCTTCTGGAAACCCCTCGTGGCTCGTTGCACAAGGAAATGTTTCGTGGAATCATAGAAACCAGATAATTTGAAAATAAATGCCAGGCCAGACAACTTGCGATTCATCATGGAAACAGAAACACCCCGTGTAAAATTCAAGCCTACAAAGAAAAGCAGAACGGTTAAACGGTCACCTTCAGAAAAACAGCCGCCCACATCACTCACCAACTCGTACCACTCCCGCCAAACAGCCACAAACACTGATCAGGTAGAAGGGGCCACCGACCGACGAATAAGTTCAGAGATTACCCCAACACAATGCTCCAGAGATGATCGGGACAAGCGTGGCCTTGCTGCTCCGCTTCCGGTGCCAACAAGCGAAATCTGTCCCACTGGAATCGAGAAAGAGAATCAGCGAGGGAATTAGACGAACCTGGCAAATGAACAGCATAACAAATGGATTCAATTTGAGGCAAGTCAAAACCAAATAACGGAAAAGGCGAACCACAGGAGGCGATGCAGCCGACACATTGTTAATACACGACACCACCCCCATGTTGTCACAATGAAAACCGACCCTCTTATTCCTAAATGAATCGCCCCAAACGTGGACTGCCAACACGATGGGGAACAATTCCAAAAGAACAAGGTTTTTTAACAAGCCAGCCTCCCCCCATGATGACAGTCAGGGGCCCGCACACCATTTGCCTGCAAAATAAGCCCCAAAACCCAAGGAACCCGCGGCGTCGGTAAAGAGATCCAGGTCAGCGTTGGAGATGGGAGCGTCCATCCACAGAGAACGACCATTGTAGGAGTTCAAAAAATCTTCCCAGACACACAGATCATCCCTGAGTTCTCTGGACAAATGAATGTGGAACCGTAACGCCGACCGTGGCAGCCGACAGACGGCGACTAAAAACACGGCCCATTGGAATTATGCGGCACGCAAATTTAAATTTGCTAAGAAGGGACTGCAGTTGTCTCAGTTGAACCTTTTTTGCCCTACGCACCAGCCGTACAGAAATGAGCAAGTCCGACAATTTGTAGGGTAGAACAGGTGGTGTATGAGCCGAAACTTGTTCGGCTCCTTTGTGGGAACAACGCCCAGTGGGGAAACCACCAGACCATCCAGAGGCGGAACCGAGAAGGGGCCGGCCATCCTACCCAAAAGGACCTCTTTACGCAGTTTGAGCGTAACCACCTCTGCATGCCAAAAGGCAGATTGGAGGAATTGTTCATCACAATGGAGCTTTTCTTCCTCTTCCTTCTTGCTATCGTCGGCTTTTCCTTTTTCCAGGTAAAACTTCTCTAAAGGGAGGAGGGAAAAAATGTCAACGTAATCGCCCTTCCAGATGCGCTCCCTGACCTCCGGCTTTAAGTGAGCCCCTAAAGGACCCTCAAAACAAACATAGACTTTGCAACGGGCGGCATCAGCTAAACGCACCCTGTCACTCTCCTGATCCGCAGAAACACCCGTACCGGCAACCCCCATACCTGCCGGCCCAGGAACTCCCCCCGCAGATGTGGAAACCCCAAAACTGGGAAGTGCTGTAGCTGTAGGGGGGTACGCAAACCACACTGGCGTTGGCGATGAATGAGACGAGGGCCCCTCGAACTTAGCCAAAAGATCCCTAAAACCGGTAAAAAAGGAATTGAGAACCGACGCCTGCAGTGTCGACGAGGACGACGAAGCAGAAATAGATAATGGGTGTGCGGTGGCAGGCAAAGCGGAAAAAGTCTGAGCAACCGGTAAACCCCCCGCAGCCTGCCTAACCCCACTCCCCGAGCCATATATTTCCCCCACAGATGAAACAGGCAATGACACAGGAATAGAAGACGGCAAAATGCTGTACTCACCAGCCTGCGCAAGGAAGGACTCCTGCCCAGCCGAGCGTCCAGATCCACTCGCAGCGGGACGAAGAGGCGCTGGAACATCTGAACGGTCGCCATCGCTCACCTCCCACCCTGACCTGGAATCTTGATGAAGGGAAGCAGCGGCATGGTCTTCTCTTTCCCTACTTGGGGAGTGACATCCGGCTGCATGAGAGGAGGACTGTTCTCCAGGAGCCAGGCTCACTACACAGCTGCTCACACCAGCCGCAGCATTAGATGGAAGGCTGCACTCTCGATTCTGGACAGCAGGTGGCGCTGCAAGGAAAGTATTCGTTCTGAAACGAACAGAGCCACTACGTGAGGATCTGACGGTAGGTGAGTGTGGAGGGTGATTCACCACCGCAGGGAGATTGCTGGCATGTCGGGCCCTCCCCTTGGCTGGAGCATAGCCACGTGGGGAGGCCGCGCGGTCCGGATCCACAGATGGGGTAGGGAGGGAAGAAGTGGTGGCAGTGGAGGATGGCTTCCCTCCCCGCTGGCCCAGCTAGTGACGGGGATTCCTTCCAGCCGCACCACCAGCAGAAGCAGAGCGGCGCTTCGCTGGGTTGGCTGAAGGGTCCCGAATGGGGCTCCCATGGTGGCGCTGGACCCAGGGGCTGTGTGAAGGGCTGAGGCGCTCAAGAGGCTGGGCCCTCCTAGCAGGTGGAGCCCGGGCAGGTAAAGCAGGAGAGGGTGCAGAGCGCTGCATGCATGAGAGCTGCTCCTGCAGCCACTGAGGACCATTGGAAAGGGCTGCTGCTCGGATCTGAGCCAGCATGTCTTCTAAGGAGCTCATCTTATCTTTTTCTTTGGTGTTTGCTATGCAGACAGAGGTGAAGCTGCTTCCACGCTGATGACCCCACCGAGACTGACCTTTCCTTCCCACCCTCACATATGCAGAGTAGGTAGATATGATAGTAGTGACCCACCTATGCCCATTTCAGACTAAGTACTCTACTTCCTGTCAAATTAGTTTCTTGCAGAATACAAACATGAGGGCTATAATTTTGCAAAAAAAACAAAGCCCGCTTAAATTTTTTATTTAGCCCATGAACATTCCACGAAAAGGAGATTAAGCAGCCATCAATACGGGAATAAAAAGGAAAGGGTTAGAGGATACCTGCCACTAGCCCAAACCAGATCCAGAAAGCAGTACCAGCAATAACCAGACATCTCCCCTCCGATGCGATCACCTCCCTCCATGCCCCATATAGTAGCAAGTAGATATACAGTGGCAATGAAAAACAAAAGACCAAACAGCAAACAAACCCCCCAGCCCCCAACCCTGGCCACCCAAGAGAAAAAACAAAAATAACACATGGGTGAGTTATGCATCCCCCCAACTGCAAAACAGGGTCGTGAACAGAGAGTCCATGAGAGAGATAGAAAAGAAAGAACAAAAGCAATCCATATTTAGCAAGCAAAATAAAAAACGATAATGAGAAAAAAAAAGGGGTGTTGAGATTCCATACTCCGACATGCACACTGGGAAACTCCCAGCATCAGGCAATGAATATCCACATCAAGAATCAGAAGAAAGTTCCAGACTTCCTCATAAGAGCATAGGTCCAGATATCTCCCGTACAGAGCAGCAAAACCAGGGACCAATAAAAGAAAAAGGAAGAAAAAATTAAACAATGTCATAGGATCCAGGATCCAACAAACAGCAGAAAGGACATCCCAAGAAGGAGACAAAATAGGCAAGGAAGAGAAGAAAGGCACGAAGCCAGCTGACATACTGCCTAAGGTAAGATGCGAGGCCAGGACATCAATGGCGTGTGACCGTCTCCAACCACAAAGACGCCTCTTCAGGGGAAGTGAAGAGCTTCGTCGCCTGGCCATCTTGAATTCTCAGGCGCGTGGGAAAAACATGCTGTATTTGAATCCTTTGGCCCGAAGCGTCACCTTCACCTGATCGAAGGACTTGCGAAGATGCTGTGTATCCACCAAGTAATCCGGGAACTTCATAAAGCTTGCATTCTCAAAGCACAGGTTGCTTTGGTTCTTGGCCTCCCGGAGCGTCAAATCTGGATCGCGGAAGTTGAGCAGACGAAATATGAATGTACGAAGAAGAGAACCAGGAGGTCCCTTAGTTGCCGGCATCCTATAGAGAGAAGTGAGCCTGTTTTAGCAGGTTCAGAGTAACAACTCTGCAAAGACAACCGCATCCTGGCTTTTTGCCCCCTCAGGGAGACCTAATATATGGATGTTGTTACGTCTGTTACGGTTTTCGGCGTCTTCAGCCTGAGACTCCAGAGACTTCACCTTCGTCTGAAGTGTGCGTAAAGTGGCCGAATGGAACATATCTTCCGTCACACCCGTACGTCGCTCGACCTCCGTCAGCCGATCTCGGATCTTATCCAGGTCTCTGAAGAAGCCCGGTATCCGACTGAACGTGTTCCAGCTTGGATGTAAGGGTAGTCTGGCAGCCCGCCATAGCTTGGATAACAGCTGCGAAGTTGGCCTTGTCCAGAGAGTCAGGATCGCAGGAGTCCGTTTGCGACGCCATAGTGGCACGTGTCGGGGACGTCCGATCACAAGGCCCGCCAAAGGTGTTTTGATCTCCAGTACGGCGTGAGTGAAAGGATTTAGTCCCTCTGGTCATGCTCCAGACGAGGTAAGTAAGCCAAGGGAGCAAGAGATGCCGTGAAAGATCCACAGGAAGGATAAATAACGGAGAATTAAACCGGAGGGCAACAGAGCTCAGGAATACACGTCTGCCAGTTCGCCATCTTGGACACGCCTCGAATCTGGACATTTCTTACAAGTCTCAGCCATAATTGACATTTCCAAGTCTCAGCCATAATTGACTCGGGCGCTTGTAGCTGCTTCATCGATAAGACTTTCTCTCAGCTACACCAAATCCCTCTTTGTACAAAGATTCAACCTTTTAACCATTCAGTTGGCTGATGGGTCCGCACCCAGCTCTGGTCCCATCACACAAGAAACTTGTCCCCCTTCTGGGCTCTACTGGAACAGAACACCAGGAATACCTACGACTAGATGTCATCTTGTTTCCCTTGTTTCCAGTACTCTTGGGATTTTCATGGTTGCAAAGGCATAAGCCTCTGATTAATTGGGGCACCGGGACTGTTATCTTTTCATCCCCCTATTGCCTTCAACATTGCTTCCAACAGTGGGCTTGTTAAGAAATACAACCTGAAATATATGCCACCTTCCAGTCAGTTCCCCCTACATATCATGAATTCCTTGACATACTTGATAAGAAGGGAGCAGACTCGCTACCTCCTCACTGCCCCTATGATTGTCCAATTGAGCTGTTACCTGGAGCTGAAATTCCATTCAGTCAGATTTCCCTGAGCCAGAGTTAGAGACTCTCTGCCAATACATTGATGAAAACCTGGTTAAGGATTCATTCGGCCCTCTACATCACCAGCATGAGCCGGTATCTTCTTTGTTGAGAAAAAGAATCACTACCTCTGACCATGTATAGATTATCGAGAACTGAATAAAGTCACGGTTAAAAACTGTTACCCATTACCTCTCGTTCCTGAGCTCTTTTTTAACGATTCAGAACTGCAAATGTCTTCAACAAGTTGGATTTTTGCGGGTCCTACAATCTAGTATGAATAAGAGATGGGGATGAGTGGAAAACAGCCTTCCGCACCAGATTCGGGCACTTTGAGTAATTAGCCATGCCAATCGGGCTGTGCAATGTGTCCGCAACCTTCCAACATTTTGTGAATTATATTTTTAGAGACTTTTAGATCTGTTCATGATTGTATACTTAGACGACATTCTTATTTTATCTTCTCTCGAGGCTCATCAGATCCATGAAAAGTAGGTCCTCAGTCGCTTACATATCCATAAATTGTACATTAAAGCAGAGAAGTGAGAATTTGAGAAACAATTCCTTGGTCTCACCATTTCCACCTCTGGCATTGCTATTGACCCACAGAAGGTGACAGCTATTCTGGACTGGCCAGTGCCGGTAGATAGTAAAATCGTCCAGCGGTTCATAGGCTTTGCCAATTTTTATCGCAAGTTCATTAAGGGATTCTCGTCCATAATTTCACCGATGACACAACTTACCAGGCATGGCTCGCGTTTCCAGTAGTCCTCCGAGGCATAGGCTGCCTTCGACAATTTAAAGAGTTTTTTTTTTCAACCTCTGATCCAGTGTTAAAACATCCAGACCCGGCCCTGCCCTTTGTGTTGGAGGTGGATGCCTCTGAGAATGCCGTGGAGGCCATCCTTCCCCCGTCAGGGAGTCAAATCTCTGCTCCACCCTGTGGCCTTCTTCCCTAAGAAAATGTCCTCGGCAGAGAGGAACTATGACATAGGGATAAGGAAATTCTGGCCATAAAGTCGGCCTTAGAGGAATGGGGCTATTTGCTGAAAAGAGCTGCTCATCCAGTTCTTGTTTTCACTGACCACAAGAATCTGGAATACCTGCGCACGGCCAAATGCCTGAAACCCAGGCAGGCTAGATGGGCATTGTTCTTCTCCAGGTTCACCTTGCACATTACTTATCGCCCGAGGTCCAGGAATGTTAAACCCGATGCGCTGTCTACAAAGTACCCCTTGTCTGAAGATCCGGGCTCTGAGGACACCATTTTGCCCGCCCAAAGCTTTCTCTTGATGGACACCGACCTGGTTTCCAAACTGAATCTGGCATCCACAGCCGATGTGTTACCCACTGGGGTGGTCCTACAGGAAAAGCAGGGACTAATTTTTCTTGGTAATGCTGTGTTTGTGCCTCAGCAGTCCTGTGTACAGGTGTTTAAAATCCGCCTTGACCACCCATTGGCCGGACATTTTGTGGTCGCCAAGACCTTGGCGCTACTGCAGAGGTCCTTCTGGTGGCCTACCCTGAAGGTCAATCGCTAGGCCTACATACGATCCTGCAAAGTCTGTGTCCGGAACAAATCAGAGAAGATTAAGTATTGGGGCTTGCTGCAACCTTTTCCCATCCCATCCCAACCATGGGACATGCTTAGCATGGACTTTATTGTGGACCTTCCAATGGTTTTTCTTCTATTTTCGTGGTGGTTGACCGCCTGACCAAAATGGCCCATTTTTTGCCCATAGTTGTTACTCCGTCTGCCCCGGAAACTGCTCGGACTTTCATTGAAGAGATTGTTCATCTCCACGGAGTCCCTTGCAGCATCGTGTCTGATCGTGGGGTTCAATTCACATCCAAGTTTTGGAGAGAGTTGTGTGGTTCCTTGGGAATTGAGAATTGTTTTTCCTCGGCCTATCACCCACAAACTAATGGGCAGACTGAACACATAAATCAAACGCTTGAACAGTACCTGAGATGCTTTTCTTTTTTCCCAGGATGATCGGGCTTTGCTCCTTCCATTTGTAGAGTTCGCCTACAATAACTCTTTGCATTCGGCCACTGGGCAGACCCCGTTCTTTGCTAACACTGGATTCCATCCTCCTTTTGAGCCCGTCTTGACCAGCGGTGCAAGACAGGGTGAAGGTCATCCACTATCCACGCTATTGCGGATGCGTGGGGTCCCGTTTTCCATACCACAGGCAAACAGGTACTTGCGCGCGGCCACGGAACAGCCACGGAAAAGCGCACCAAACTGCGCACAGGAAGTGATGCGGTGCCCTAATAGATTAGCCTATTTAAACCAACCTGCTTGTCTCCAAGTTACTGGATTGTCTTTCAGCTCCCCTGTGTTCCTGGGTCTTCTGTTATCTTTGCTTGACTTCTGACCCTGGATCGTTTAGTGAACTTTGCCTCTACCTCATCCTTTGTACTTTGCCTGCCCGACTGGTGGGACCCCTGGCTTGTTTGACCCTGATTTCAGATTCTGCCCTGCTCCTGACCAAGCACCTGGACTCCAGCTTGCATGGTGTGAACACCACTGGCACCTGTGCCACTCACTGTATAATTGGACTCTGTTCCCAATTCCAGAGTCCTTGGGGCACAAGGTGCAAGGGAGGCCTCCTCACACATTCAGTCTCCAACCCGGTACGTGACAACAGCCGTCAATTTTTCACTCACTAGGATTATGTTAAGTCCGTTTTGACTTCCCCAAAACTCAAGGACGGTGTCTTCCATGATCTAGCGATAGTCATTTTAGCAGCAAAGCAAATGTGGGAAACCAGGATTCTCTGCAGTCTGTTTAATTGTGGAATGGGTTTCAGGTTGCTTGCATCTTTGCCTGGTCTTCTACCAGGTTTGGCATCTACGGTGACCATGATTGAGTGGCAGCTGGCAAATGCTGGGATTGTACACTGTGTTCCATGTGTGTGGCACAGTGTACATTTAGAAACAACATTGCTGGCATAGTACTTTTTTGCAGAAAAGACATACTGAGTATCTCCTGCAAGTTTAGTTCCACTTTAAGGGATTCCACCTTCTACTCTTGTTCCTGACTGTTCCAATACTCCCTTGAAACATGTCTGACACCAAAAAGAGGACCAGTTGCAGCTGTTGGCGACTTCCCAGAGCAGACCTTGTTTTCTGCTTGCACAGTTTACAGCCTTCATTTCAACAGCACTAGGTCTCTCTTTAATGACTGCAGGTGCTTCTCTGATCTGCCTCGCATTTGCATCCCACTCTGAACCCTTCCTGGAACCTTCAGGTGAGCCTGCAGCTAGTCTCTCTGTGCTACAGTTGCTACCATCAGTGTCTCAGATTTCTGGTGTGACAGACTGGGCCAGTCTTCTGCAGCCAAAAATGACTCAGGAAAAATTCTCCCCCCCATTTCTTTGACCTTGCATCCTTATGGTCTCTGTGTTTAAATCATAATTCAAGGCACAAATGTTATTACCCCTTGCAGTGGGGCTACCCCTGCACTGCAAGCGTTAACGCTTCGTTTTTAACGCTAGTTTCAGAAAAAAAAGTTATACTCCCATCGGAGCGTCCCTCTAAGAGCACTCCCTCCTTCCTCTCTCCTCCTACGCCACAGCGAGGGTATGTCCCTCAACATCCTCACGCCCTACACACTGTAGATAGAATCTAATGACTAGGGATGCACCGATACCAGTTTTTCGGTATCGAGTACCGAATTTTCTTTTCGGTACTCGCCGATACCGGTGCCATGTGCCCCAATTATCAAGAAGTCGGGCAGCGGATTATGACCCATCACCCGGCTTGGTGATTGCCTGGGAAGCAGGTGTTCTACCAAAAGAACTAGTATCGGCATTGGTGCATCCCTAGTAATGACATTAGACTAGCGGAGGGGGAGCAAGGCAGAAGGGACCAGTCTAAGAGCCAGCCAGCTCAGAGGATCAGATTAGTATAACTTTTTTTTTTTAACCTAGACAAAAACGAGCAATTAACCCTTGCAGTCCAGGGGTAGCTTTAAGAGTAGGTTTGCTTTAAGAATATGGGAGAGAAGAAGCGCTACAACCCTGGAATACTTAATGTTTAACAGTTTGGAAACTTTGTGTAAATTTCAATGCAGACTCACTTTTGGACGGACGAGGTGGTATATTGCCGTTACGGAGTGTGGGTTGGTTGTCAGCATGGATCGCAGGGCGGCATCTGTGGCTGGTCTATGTGGAAGTGAACTCCGGGCTACTAGGCTTCTGTTGGGTCCATGGATGTTGGAGGGTGGTTAATGTAACTGGATGGCCCGTTGAGGCGAAGTACACTGTGCGTGTAGTGTGACACTCACCGTCAGGTGCAATGAGAGCTCAGCTGGCCAGGCTGTCACTCGTCGGCTGAACGGGAGCAAAAGCGCCGCTATACACCGTTCTGACAGTGGGTCAGTGGTCGCTGTGGAAGGGGTTGAGGAGCAAGCCTCAGGCTGAAGGACCTTGCGGTCCGTGGAGTGGTCGGTTTGGCTACGCGTTTCGAGGCTCTGTACCTCTTTGTCAAACCAGAAGTAGTTCAGAAATAGTTCCCTGAAGCCGGCGGGAAATGCAGCGGTTTTAAAAAAATGACAGGTAGGTGTGGTTTACGATCGACAGCGGCTGTCATTGGTCAGTCTTGCCTGGAGGGTTATTCGAGGCTGCTGATGAACGGCTTGGAAGCCGCTGTGTATAAAGCATCTTTAAGTGTGTGTGTGTGTGCGGTTGTAACTGTTTGTTTATAAACAAGTGTTACTTAGAATAGAATAGTATCATCTAATCATTAATAAAAAGTTTTAAAAGAGTGGATCATTCCTTGTGGCAATAGAATGACATTTCCCGCCGGCTTCAGGGAACTATTTCTGAACTACTTCTGGTTTGACAAAGAGGTACAGAGCCTCGAAACGCGTAGCCAAACCGACCACTCCACGGACCGCAAGGTCCTTCAGCCTGAGGCTTGCTCCTCAACCCATTCCATAGCGACCACTGACCCACTGTCAGAACGGTGTATAGTGGCGCTTTTGCTCCCGTTCAGCCGACGAGTGGCAGCCTGGCCAGCTGAGCTCTCATTGCACCTGACGGTGAGTGTCACACTACACGCACAGTGTACTTCGCCTCAACGGGCCATCCAGTTACATTAACCACCCTCCAACATCCATGGACCCAACAGAAGCCTTGTAGCCCGGAGTTCACTTCCACATAGACCAGCCACAGATGCCGCCCTGCGATCCATGCTGACAACCAACCACAACTCCGTAACGGTAATATACCACCTCGTCCGTCCAAAAGTGAGTCTGCATTGAAATTTACACAAAGTTTCCAAACTGTTAAACATTAAGTATTCTAGGGTTGTAGCGCTTCTTCTCTCGTTGTCCCATATTGTCTACAGGGTCCCTCTCCCTGATTTAGGAGCTCGCTCACCCACACCTGTTTTTTAAAGTTTTTCCATACTTTTCACACCTGTTGTGCGCTCGCCACTCCCATTGTTTTTTATCTTGCTTTAAGAGTAGGGTACGTTGACTAGGCCTCCAAGGAATCTCTAACACAACTTCCCTTCTAGGGGAACAGAGCTTAGAGCTTTCCCTTGATGCGATTATCAAACAATGCAATGCAATATCCTCCCTCAGCAATGCAAGACCAAGTCTTAAATGTAGAGAAGCACATCTTTATTTCTTGTGTACAAGTGCCCCTTTCGTTCACAGAGGCCTTTTCCATGTCTTCCGGGACATCAAAGGCAGCTTCCTCAGCTGACTTCAAGCAGTCCTGCAATACAAAAACACTTTAAATATCTACTGGCAAGATCTCTTTCACATGAAGGTCTGTTTCCACCTACACTCAATATGGGGGACACTTTTTGAGCTTCCTGGCCACTAGTGTTTCCTGTACTTTGAAGTAGACCAATATTACTTCCAATTTGTGGTGCTTTCCTTTGGCAGACATCTACCCCAAGGGCGTCACCATGGCCTTAGCTCTGGTGCTGGCACGATTGCAGTTCAAGGGCATCCCAGTGATCACCCGCACAGACCATATACTGTTCAGGGCATCGTCGTCTCAGGAGTGAGACGTTAAAATTTCAATCACACTACAGATTCTGGAGGACTCTGGCTGCTAAACATACAAATGTCTTCTCTCGCCCCAGTCCTATGCCCTTAGTACTTAGTGCTGATTACGGATACCAGGCCTGATAAAGTATTTCTTCATAGGAAAAATGCAGAATTCTGAGAAGTTTTACTGCGTGAAGCACCATGAAGATCCTCTATGATGCTGCATGATCTGATGGTTTCCATCTTCAAAGCAGCTCCCATTGCTTAGCCCCATCCTAAGACCCTGTCGAAGGACATCTTCGCAAAAGGGACATATCTCTTTACTGGCAAGGAGTTTCCCCCCAGGACATCTCATCAGTCTCCGATTGTGGCCTTGTGCAAGTCATTCTTGCCTCTCAGATGAATATCCTCACCACAGATGTGGGTCTCTCTGGCTGGGAGGGGTGTCCTAAACACCTTGTCAGTGAAGGGGCAGAGGCAGAAACAAGAATGCCCATGAATCTATTGGTTCTATGAGAAATTCAGTAAGCACCCCTGCATTGGACAAGTCTTCCGAAGGGCCATTTAACAGTAGCCCAGTCTGACAATTCCATGGCGCTGGTATACATGAACAATCAGGGCAGTAAAAGACATCTCACTGCAACCCAAGAGTTAAAACATTTCCTGGGGGGACTCCAGATGTGGACCCAAAGACTTTTCTTCTCAACTGCAAGGTAAACAGATTAATGGCACGATCCAGGGATCCACTGACCGATGCTGCACATGCTATGGTCACCCCATGCAGGGCAGCCATCAAACATTTTGGGGCCCCTTACACAGCTTTAGGCCTGGGCCCCCCCATTGCCGCATGGTCACGGGTCGCCCACTCCGCTCACACACAATGCCCCGTGGTGCATGTGTTTATTTGAATACAGATGGTGGGGGCAGGGGTTTGATTTAAATGTTTATTATTTTTTTACTTTGTTTTTACTTAATTTTTTTGTACTTATCTCCTTTTTTATTTTTTACATTTTGATGTATTTACATTTTTAATTGTTATTTATTTTTTGACTATTTTTTTCACTTGACTTCACTGATATTACACAGGAGCCCCTGTGTGATAGAATTTGGAGGTAACAGGTTCTCTTTATTGACCCCGTCATCTCCAACACAGGAGTTCTAGCACAGCACTGTGCTCGTTCTCCTGTGACAGGAGTCTGTGAGTACAGCATTCGTGTGCCACTGCTCACACGGAGCAGAGCAGAGCAGAAAACAGACGATCTCTACTCTGCTCCCCGCTCTCCATTCTGATCTAGTTTGCCGCGATCCCAGGTCCCCAAAGAGCACGGCAGAAAGAGATCCAGCGGGCAGGGAGCGATATTATAGGGAGCGGCTGGGGACATGGCCACCGGAGAGAGGGGAGGGGGAGGAGAGGGAGAATCAGGCTGGTTACAAGTGATTTTGGATGGCTGTACTGCCGCTCAAGATCACCTGTACAAAATGGCTCCCACTTTACATTTAGCCTTGCTGCCTGCCCGAAGCCGGTTTAAGGGCCGATTCACAACACAAAGGCTGTGTTCCAGGTGACTTTCAACCTCTGGAACGCAAGCTGGCTGGCTCCCTGCATTCAGGGTGGGAGGGGGCATGGCGGTGCATTGAATGGCACTGCAGCCACACCCCTTGCCCGCAGTACAATCGCCCGCACCCGGAACGCAGGCACATTAGTGCTTGCGTTCCGGTCCAGTGCAATCTGCAAAAATAGTGCTTGCAGTATTTTTGCAGATCGCACTGGACCGGAACGCACTGCGGACTCCCACCCCTGAATGCAGGGAGCCGACCAGCTTGCATTCCAGTGGCAGAACACTCTGGAACGCAGCCTTTGTGGTGTGAACTGGCCCTCAATGTAGAAAAAAAAAACTACTCGCTCGGCGCCCAGGACTGCCTGTCCCGAGCGATAGGAATTCCACACCCCTGCATTACATTGTAATATACCCATTATAATCCATTTCTCTAATGTAAAGAAATTTCAGCACACAGGTTCTGGGCCTCTCACTCTCCCCCCTCTTCTCAGTGCTTTCTATTTATGTTCTTAAGCTGCCCATACACCTGACGATTATCGTACGATAATCGCGGGTGATCCTGCGATCGTACGATAATCGCAAGGTGTATGCAGCATGCATTTACTGTACGGTCGCACGATTTACGTATAACGAGCACGCTAGATAACCCGCCGAAAATCATATGCCCGCACGACCCGAGGTACGCAAGCGCACACTGCCCGCTCACAATTGCAATCATCTGCAAGCCCTCCCCTCAGCGGGGAGGACTTGCGATGATCGCAAGTACGATCTGCCTGTCCATGATGGGCAGGTTGAACAAATTTTTAATAACCATACAACCATCGCAGTAGGAAAATGTTAAAACAAGCAGCACCTGTTAACATACAAGCAATCCGCTGGCTACAGAGCTGGCGGGTGGCTTGAATGGGGTGCCGATCATGTGTGTCCCCTCCCTCCCACTGTCACGCTGGTGCCGGGCTCTGCTGTCCCCGGTGCGAGCCTGGGACCAGCATAGTGGCTCTGTGACGGGGAATTAGAGGGAGATCTCCCTCCGGTCCCCTCTCCGCTGTCAGAATGCATTCTCGTGTCACTCTCCAGCATCAGAAGCTGGAGAGAAGCCGATGAAGCAGATCTCTGTTTCATCAGCTTCTCTGGGGGTCCCTAGGTGACATTAGGGGTCTTGGAGACCCCTGATGTCTCCATAAAGAGGACCTGTCACATCTCTTTGCTATCACATATGGGGTTTTCTTAGCCCCCTATGTGATAGCAATAAAGTTAAGTGAAAACAAATTAGAAAAGAAAATTAAAGTTTCCCAAAAAATATTTAAAAAGTCAAACATAAAAAATTTCAAAAAACAAACTTTTTTAAAAGTCCCCACCCATACATATACGCATGCAAACATGCAATGGGTGTGCATCTGTGCAAAATCAACAATTGCACCCATGTTGGTGGGTGCGCGCAATTTGAAAGCTTGACATGTTTGATGTCTATTTACCCGACATGACCCCGTCTTTTATATTTTACTAAAAAATTGGGCAATAATAATTGTATTATAACATAATGTAAAAAAAAAAAAAGTCCCAAAATGTTTGGTCATTTTTTCCTTAATATAGTAAAAAATAAAACCCCCCAGTGGTGATTAAATACCACCAAAAGAAAGCTCTATCTGTCCCAAAAAAAAGGATATAAAATTAATTTCAGTACAGCGTTGCATGACGGAATAAACGTCAGTCAAAGTACCGCAGCGCTGAATACTGAAAAATGGCCTGGACAGGAAGGTAGTGTAAACACCGCGGTTAGCAAGTGGTTAAACATGATTTAGTGGGTATGGAATGCGCTGTCACATCATGATGGGCAAACGGTCATATTGTGTTTTTATTTTTTGTGTGTTGTAGGGTGTGTAATAAAGTTAGGGTTAGAAGGTAAAAGTGAAGATTTTTTTTTAATCCTGAATAAAATGTTGTAATATAGTTGTGTAATATGAAATGTCTGTGGGCAGTATTATGCGGCATAAATGCAGCATAAATGTGTGAGTGCTGTGACATATGGAAATAGTGGTTGATGGTGTAGAAATCTTTTAGGCCTCATTCACACTGCATTAGGTTGGGCCATCCACATCAGTACGGTGTGCATGGCCGCATCGGTCGTTCCCGGGACAGGTGCTGCGTGTGATTGCACGCAGCAGCCTGTTGTTCCCTGTGGTAGGATGCGGCCGTACGCTGTCATATGCACACCCGTACTCAGACGGATCCCGGACACCCAGACCTGCACGGATGTGCAATTTGGCTGTGCGCATGACAGCGTATGGCCGCGTCCTCCAATAGAAAACAACAGGCTGCTACACACAGCACCTGTCCCTCCCAGGAACGGCCCGATACGGGCATGCATGCCACATGAACGTACGCCCCGAGTTAACACAGTGTGAATGAGGCCTTATAGGAATGCTATCTGAGTTTTCTGTATAGCGCTGGTGTACATATCACTGAGAAATGACAGTGCAGAGTATAGAGCATATGAGGTAGGCACAGTGTGTAGAATGAGCTGACAACCCTCCCCCCCCCATCCTTCTCCGTTATATTGAGGCACTGTGGTGTGCTGAAGGTGTTGAGACACACACACTATCTCTCTCCTCAGAGCTCTCCTGGAGCTTGCCCCCCCCCCTGCAGCCGGGGCCCCTTACAATGGTACTGGCCGTACCCCCCTGACGGCGGCCCTGACCCCATGGACCCTGATGTATGAGTGTCTCCTCTTAAAACTTCTTTCCCAACTTGAAAGGAAAGCAACCCTGCCATCCTGATAGGATTGCCACCTTTTCTTCAAGCAAAACCCGAACACTCAAGCGACACACGGACATTTTTTTGGGAGAATGAGTGGGGGCCTATTCATATGTATATAGCGCTGCCTATTCCTATGTAAATATCACAGTTAAGACTATTTTCAATGGGGGTCAGTAACTCCTATCTTAATTTTGGTTGCCCCTGTCTTCCTGACATCTTGTGTCCGGGTTTCTGCTGCCATGAAACCCGGACACAGCATTCAAAACCCGAACTGTCCGGGTGAATCCTGGACAGGTGGCAACCCTACATCCTGATAGCTCTGGATTGGCAATGGAGGGGCATAGTGCTCAGATCTAGTTAATCAGATTGCAGTTGTTTCCTGGCAACTTCCCCACCCACTGAAACTTTTATCCCAAGGGCAGACTTTGTATAAGACTTCTCTGTCACTGGCTATTGAAGCCCAGTTGTTGGAAGTGGTGACTCTCTTATTTGGTTACTGCCACAGTGCTTCAGGTCCATAATCCTGCACTAGGAAAGGATATGTCAAATAGTGTGAATCTCTTATCAGTCTCTATTCGTTTTTGGTTGCTCAGGTCCTTAGCTTTCTCTAGTCAGATGTCATTCAGTGCCTGCCGTACAACGAAGAGGCTAATCTCAGCCTTGTTGATTCTCTTACAGTGAACTCTGGCAAATTATTGATTAATGCATTCATTTGTTACAGGTCACTCACATTTCATCTCCTGTGAGACCTCCACTGGCTACATGGGATCTGAATCTAGTTCAGACTTTTCTTCAGAATTTTCCCTTTGAACCTGTTTGGGAAATGTCCTTGCGGACTCTGTCCCAGAAGGTAGTTTTTCTTTTAGTCATCCCTTTTGCATAAAGGGTTTTGGAACAGATAGCACTGTTTTGCTAGGTATTTTTTCATGTTCTTCACATGGATAAGGTCATCCAGAGGCCTAGATATCCAGAGGCCTGAACATCTTCAGTTTGTGCTTCATTCCTTATGTGTACGTACATCCAAAGGTAGTTACACTTTACATCAGGAAGACTAGTTCCTGTCATTCCGGTTAGATTGCACAAGGCTTCTAGTGTGGCCATCTCTCAATGGATTTTTTAGGTCATTCTACATTCTAATGCCTTAAAACATTGGGCTGCTTTTGAGCGTCCCACAGGTAGACTAAAGAAATGCTGTAAGCTCCCATGATCACTGGAGAAAATAGGACTTTTTCCATAGCTCCCTCATATCTGTTTGCTTTGTCTTTATTGTTGCACTGTTGCCATTGCTGTTGTTTAACCCTTTCCATGCCAAGAACGTATGGCATAAGGAGGTACAAAAGTGTTCCCGGCTGGCCAAGGACATATGCCGTACGGACGGGGCATTTACAGTTCTGCTATAAGCTCATGGTCACTTCAGCAACTCCATGGATCCCCTCTGCTTCCCCCGCTTGTAGGGTCTGTGGCAGCGGGGATCCGAAGTAAAATCACCGGCGGGGGAGCGAGCGGCGGCTGGCCGCAATCCAGGATGGCCGAGCGGTATAGAGATCGGAGCCGCTGTCATCCTGACAGAAACATTTGCGCAATTATCGCAGGGCCTACAAATTTAGTAGCACCATCTTTTTATTCTAACGGGCCAGCGCTTTCAGAAAATAATGGTTTGGGGGGTCTTTTACAAACGCTAGCATTGCAGCAGTTGAAAATCAAATCAATGGGAAAAATTGTCGGCATCTGGAGCCTCTCATCCCTGCCTGGAGCCGCTCCAGGCAGGGATCTGTGACTCCATGGATCCCCGCTGCTGTCCCCGCTTGTAGGGGCTGTGGCAACGGGGATAAAAAAAAATCTCCAGCTTCACAAGTTTCAGAATGGCTGGGCGATGAGGAGAACGGAGCCACTGTCATCCTGTCATATTCTGGACAGGATGACAGTGGTCGAACGGGGGATATTCTGGCCGAACGGGGGATCGATAAATATTAGGGATGTCCCGATACCGATGCTAGCATCGGAATCGGGCCCGATACAGGGCATTTTGATTGTTTGTAAATAACTGGGGACACATAGGGGGTTATTCACATAGCTGCCGAAGGCAGCCGTGTGAATAACCGACCCGACGTGAAGTGAGCCGAACGCTGTTCGGCTATTCACTTCAGGCTTGTACAGCTGATTTCAGCCGTACACCGACTGAAATCAGCCGTACATCAGCTTGCTGCGGCTGGGTTTGGGTCGGCCGAACATGCTCAGTACAGTGACAGCTAGCTCCGCCCAACTGTTTTCTATTGGATGGGACCAGCTGTCATTACAATGAGAGCTTGTCGGAGCCGACGGTGATCGTGTTCGACACACTGTGTTCGACACACTGCGGAACGAATTGACAGATTACTAGATGGGGTTGGGCACGACCCCGTTGTCATGGTGCACATCGGCACCAATGACAAAATAGGAGGAAATTGGAGTGTCCTTAAA
>NW_017308501.1:129378-130220 GCF_000935625.1 Nanorana parkeri | reverse complement strand
ACGGACAAGAACCCTTAATTTCAGAAGGGCAAACTTCGATAAGTTGCGCAAACTAGTGGGGGAAATAAAATTGGATAACTCATTTCACAACCTAAACTCAGACCAAATGTGGGACTGCTTCAGGAACACATTACATATTGCCATTTCAAAGTGTATACCATTGGGTAACAAAAACAAAAGATCAAAGACTAAACCGATATGGCTAAATAAAACTGTAAAACTACATGTTAAGGCAAAGAGAATGGCATTTATAAAATTTAAGATGGAAGGGATGGCATTGGCATTCCTTAAATACAAGGAATGTAACAAAAAATGCAAACTAGTAATCCGGGAGGCTAAAATAGAATGCGAAAAGCATATCGTCGCAGATAGTAAAAAAAACCCTAAAAAATTCTACCAATATATTAACAGTAAAAAGGTAAGAAAGGAGCAGATAGGCCCAATAAAGGACGAAAACGGGAAGTTACTCACAAGTGACAAGGAGAGGACCGAGGCGCTGAACAATTTTTTCTCCTCAGTATATACTCAGGAGGGAAACGGGTTCGACGTATGTGATAAAACACATAGTTCAACCGATAATATACAACAATGGTTGATGGAAAGCGGAATAGAACATTGACTTAAAATGCTCAATGCAAATAAAGCAGTTGGACCAAATAACCTTCACCCCAAGGTACTTAAGGAATTAAGCCAGGTTATAACAAGACCGTTATTCCTAATTTTTAAGGAATCCTTAGTGACTGGTAGGGTACCATGTGATTGGCAGAGGGCTACGGTAGTTCCAATATTCAAAAAGGGGGCTAGATGCCAACCAGGGAACTATAGGCCGGTCAGTCTAACAT
>NW_017308501.1:121844-128667 GCF_000935625.1 Nanorana parkeri | reverse complement strand
CTCCAGATGCCGGCGGCCGGCAGCGGCGGTGCCGGCGGGGGGTGGGGGGGCACCCGGTATTTTTGAAAATAGCGGTCATCAGGGGCTTGTGAGCCGCTGATGACAGCTATTAATTTAAAGGGGACAGTCTGCTGAACAGTTCTACTATAAGCTGATGGTCGCTAAAGCGACCATCAGCTTATAGTAGAGCTGTAAATGCCAGGTCCGTACGGCATACTGAGCTGCGAAAGGGTTAAGATCCGTGAGGAGTTCCGTGAGCAAAGGGACAAAGTTGGCGGAGTATAGGTCTTGAACGTCTGCAGTGATTTTAGTCCCCAGATATTTGAGATGATCGTCAACCCATGTAAACGGAAAATCTGCTCTAAGGCGCGAAAGTATCTGGGCCGGTAGCGTAATATTCAGAGCTGAGGATTTTGAGATATTTACTTTAAAATCAGAGAGCTTCCCGTATTCTTCCAGAGCCGATAGAAGGTGGGGAGTGGAGCCTAGTGGGTCGGCAAGGAAAACATTTTAATCGTCCTAATACGCCGCTACTTTTTGTTCCCCTGCCAGTGTGTGAAAGCCTTGGATGTTGGATGATTTCCGAACCGTGCCCAGGAACGGTTACAGAATAAGAGCTAAGATTAGGGGCGAGAGCGGGCAACCCTGACGGGTCCCATTAGATAGTAAGAAGTCTGCGGATCTAGTCTCATTCACTTGTACGGCCGCAGATGGTGACGAGTAGAGGGCAGAGATCCATTTAAGCATGTTGGTACCCAATCCGATATGTTGCAATACTGCGTGCATAAAACCCCAGCGGACCCTGTCAAACGATTTCTCAGCGTCTGTGCAAACCAGTACCAAGGGTGCCCCCCGCAAGTTAGCTAGGTGGATGACATTGAGGACTCTGGATGTATTGTCCCTCGCTTCCCTAGACGGGATAAAGCCCACTTGGTCTTGATGGACAAGCTTGGGCATATGGGGGAGCAATCGGTTAGCTATAATCTTGGAGAAAATGTTTAGGTCTACATTCAACAATGCAATTGGACGATAGTTGCCACAAATCATGGGATCACGGTCCCCCTTGGGGATAAGGGTGATCCACGCCCTAACATGTCTTTAGGGATCAGGGAGTCTTGCAAGATAGAGTTATACGCCGCGAGGAAGTAAGTAGAGAGCTGGGAGGTAAACAGCTTGTAGTAAGCAGCCGAGAACCCGTCGGGGCCCGGGGCTTTTCCTGGTTTGGTAGCTTTAATCGCGAGTTCCAGTTCCGAAGAGGAAATAGGGGCCTCCATCAGGTCCCTGTCCTCAGCGGATAGAACAGGCATATCAGAACCACCAACATATGACCGATCCTCGGGGGTGGGATCGGAGTGAGCCTGGCCAGCCCCCGGGGTATGCAAATTGTAGAGACTATCATAGAAGGCCCTGAACTCCACCGCTATCTCTTCTGAGGACGACACTGTCTGTCCAGCACACGTTACGATTTGGGAGATAAAGGTCCTACCTTGCGCTCCCCTCAGGGCCCTTGCTAGCATCCTCCCGGGTTTGTTAGAAAACATTCTTCTACCATTCCTCATGTGTCTTTTGACTTTAGTGAACAACAATTCGTTTATTTCTATCCTGACCGCTCGGAGCTCAGCCTGAGCTGCCAAAGCCAGTGACCGTTTATGTGCGGCTTCTAAGGAATGTAGACGGCTAAACAGGTGAGCTAGGTGGTTTGCCCCCTCGCGTTTCTTGCAAGCCCCATGTTTCACTAGAATGCCTCTAACGACACACTTGTGGGCCTCCCTGGTGACCATAGGTGAGGGGGAGGAGGGAACGTTACTCGCAAAGAAGGAGGACAGTTCCGCTTCCCGTTCTGTCGTGACTTGGATATCTTGCAGTAATGATTCGTTTAGCCGCCACATATAGCATGGAGAAATAGGTGCTGTCAAGGATATAGACATATGTATGGGGGCATGGTCAGATAAAAGAATACTGTCAATTGTAGCCGAGCGCACGTGGGGTAGTACCTTATGCTCGACAAAAACGTAATCTAGCCTGGAATAGGTTTGGTGGACTTGCTAGAAAAAGGTGTAATCCCTGTCCCGTGGATGCATAAACCTCCAGGTGTCCGTCAAGTGTAGGAGATGGAGCTCGGATTTCAACTTTTTCAAGCATGAATAGGCCAGATGGGAGGTGCCCCTAGAGACATCCACCAGCGGGTCCATTGCAAAATTGAAGTCCCCCCCCCAAGTACCAGAGTGCCGTCTGAGAATTCCAAGAGAACCTGAACCAGAGTGCGGATGAACCCCAATTGATCTACATTTGGGAAGTACACGTTAGCTACGGTCACCAACACGCCACCTATTGTTCCCTTCAGGAGCAAGAACTTCCCATTAGGGTCCACGTACTGATCGGTATAAGCCCATGGGACTGTCTTAGCAATAAGGGTAGATACACCCTTAGTCTTTGAGACTGAAGAGGGGCAGTGATATACAGAGGAATATTCCCTATTGCCCAACCTGGGGATCTGGTCTTTCTTAAAATGTGTTTCCTGAACGAACACAATTTGGGATCTAGCCTTTCTCAGATCCGCCAACAGTCTGGATCGCTTTTCGGGGATGTTTAACCCCTTTGCATTTAGGAATGTGAAAACTGTGGCCGCCATTATAGCAGGGGGAGCAGCCCAGGGGGGGGGAGAGGGGCAGAAAGAGCCAGAAGAAGTGAGGCAAGAGAAAATGAGACCGTAGCCAGGTAAAGGTGGAGCGAAGAATAAGAGCAGGAGCAGGGAAGAGAAGAATACAGGTATGGTAGCAATGCATCGGTTAGTGATTGCAACCCCGACCGGACTACCGGTACGGGCAATAACTCAATACAGTTTTATCTTTTAGATTTAGTCAGATAATTAATTTTTTTGTGCACGGATACTGATTTTAGTGTATTTTATCAATTGAATTGTGTATTTTTTATCGGTTTAATATTAATTTGAGAAACATTTGCGCAATTATCGCAGGGCCTACAAATTTAGTATCACCATCTTTTTGTTCTACCGGGCCTGCGCTTTCAGAAAATATTGGGGGTTTGGGGGGTCTTTTACAAACGCTAGCAACACAGTAGTTGAAAATCAAATCAATGGTAAAAATTGCAAAAATGGCGTAGCCAGCTGATTTGAACAATTTCCCCGAGGGCTTGGCAGGGAAAGGGTTAAAAGTTGCTGTTCCCTTTTTTTTGTTATTGGCTTGCTACAACTGAGCTCTATAATATGTGCTGGGGTAAAGCCACTATAGAGAGCAGATCTATTTGCTGCAGTGCATCCAAACGTCTTGAAGGTTTCAGTGTACCTACAGGAAGAGGAATATAGAAGTGCTTTTTTCTAGGATAAAAGTTCTGTTGTTATCTTTGCTTCTAATCTACTAAATATCCATATGAACACAAATAGATATTTATGCAATTTTATTGATAAAAGCCCTATTTTCCTTGAAAAAGCATTTGCTGATGTATATCATAATGAATAGAAATGGAAATAAATACATGAAGTAAAAGACCTTTTCATTTGACTTTGAAGCAATCTTTAATGATTTGTACCGCATACTAACTCCCAACCAGTGACTCACTGAATTGCTTTAGCTTTATTTCCCCAGAACTAGTATGGGACATATTACTTTTTGTCAATGGCAGATTCCATCAGTGCTAAATCACCCAGGTATTTTGCTTCCAAACTGCAGTATTTGTCCTATAATAGGCAGACATGAGTCCATTGAGGTCAGTGGTCCAACATTCTTATATACCATTTGAGCCCCTTTTAAAACCCATTGAACATACTTTTCATAATAGTATTATTTGTTTACAGATGCTTTCATTATAAAGTTAGTGCCCCACTGACATACTTTTATTCTTTAACTTTTTTAGGATAGGCAGCATTTCATAGTTGTTTGGTGTCTCCTTCTTAATTATCAGCAAGTGCTTTCTTTTAAAAACTGACTGTGGGCACTCTGTTTCTAAATTCTTTTCAGACTTCTTTACTTAACCTCTTAGTGACGCAGCTTCAGAAATGTTTTTTCGCTTCTGAGAACTGGAACAATTATGAAATTTTTGCTGTGTTTTTTTTTAACCATAATTTCCATCTTCCTCATTCATTGCACCTACACATATTACATACCGCTTTTTAAAAGACAAAATGGGGTTTAAGTTGATGTGACATACGCATATGGAAATTCTAATTGTTTTCTAAAAAAGAAAAAAAATGGAAAAAAAAACAAAGTTTTACAGTGTTGGCAATAATAATGTGTACATAATTAGTGTAGCTAACAGAAAGTAACTCATAATAAATTCTTATATTTGTCCTGATTTATAGGGTATATCATATGTCTGGGATTTCAGTTTATTTTGGGAGTTATAAGTCACAAAATACAAGGAGTGAAATACAGATTTCACTCCTTGTATTTTGGAACAGATTTAGAATGTGGTATGTTTGTCTCCTATCTTTAATAGCCTCCCCGGCACTATATTTTCTTATCATTTTTTTACATGTATTTTTTTAAAACCTTTTTGACCTTTTTTTAAACTTCTTTCTTTTTTTATTTTTACAAATGTTAAAAACGTATTTATTTTTTTTAAACTAGGGGCACTAAGGTATTATTTTTTCATTTACAGGGGCTTTGATATTTAGTGTTTAGTATTTCTTTCAATTTGCAAACACAGAGGCTAGCTGTTTACAAACCACAGCTGACAGCTGCTGTCTAACTGTCACAGCTCTGCGAACACAGCGATCAGCTCTGGCTGTGATCACAGAACTGTGACCGCCTAATCTGCTGTTGAGGGTCTGCCTCGGACCCTGAGGGACCCATCAACAGCAGTAACTCAATGAGCTCCTGGTCTCTTCATGGACCAGCGCTCATTGTACCGCAACGTTAACAAACTGATTGATGGTGACGGGATAATCCCGTCATTGGAAGAGGAGGTTATTGGAAGAGGTTATTGGAAACCCATCCAATAGAGGTTACTCTACATGATATCTAAAAATTCTAGTTGCCTGGTTCTTATTCTGAGCACTGGCTTCATTACTTTCCAAGTCACCGCCCTGGATCCTTGTTTTGGGTCAGTGATTTAGAAAGTACTGAAAGGAATGGATTAGGTAACTAGCATTTGCAGAATAAGAGCAGAAATGGTAGCCCATGTATTTCCATCATTACAGATTTACTTGTGTGTTCTTCTGTTATTTAACCCAAAAAGATGAAAAAAAATGTAGACATTGTTTCCTTAAAACTACTGACTTTAGCCGACCAGATCGTCTCCGAGATATAGCCGACCGATTTGGTGTGGATCATGACGCAATGCTAGACAATGTTTTATATGCCCGAGCGTACACAAGTAAGAAACAACTTGCCACTTTTTTTAGATTTTTACTTTTTAATTCATATATTATTGTTCAGCTAAGCTGTTAAATGTGTGCTTAGTCTAAGCCCATTATTGGGTGAAACATGTCAGTGTGAAGAGCATCCATGGCGGACAATGTGTACCTGTGTGCTACAATAATCTTTTCAGTGAAGCCTGCAATGTATGACCGGACGTTTTTTTCTGTAAGTAACTGCTGATGCTTGAGCAAGATAGGCTCTGCCGGTGTCTCTGTGGTGCTGCTTTGAAGGAGCAGTGATTTTGGGCTATATGGAAGTTAGTCCTTTATCTCACAGATTGACTTGGGCACAGGGAAAATGCTTCACCACTCTATAAAAACATCACGGGACGTTTTTTTGAGTACTATACGGATCTGTATAGCTGTTCCCCACCTACTCAAGGGAAACGTCTGCAGGACCACATTGATAGGATTAGCCAATATCTATCCAAATCTGGAACTCCACTGCTTTCAGATGAGGAGAGTCAATCACTTGAAGCCCCGCTTACGGAGGTGGAACTGGTCAAGGTCCTGAAAGAAGCCAAACCACAATTTTCTTCTTTTCTATCTCAACCCTTACTTCATGCCTTCAATAATATCCTTGAAGGCACGAGTTTCCGAAGGACACGCTTGGGGCCGCTATCTCTGTTATCCTGAGGAGGGAGGGGAAAGACCTGACACAATGCTCCAGCTACCACCCAATTTCCCTGCTCAACGGTCACCTTAAACGACATTTCCACTTTTGTAAGTGATTTGTGTTATTTGTGGTAATGTAAAAGTGCAGGGGCGATGTATGTGTGTGCATTGTCAGGAGTCACACTGCTGTTTTTCATACTTTATTTAATAGACTCTTTCACAGGTCAGAGCCCAGAAATTCAAAATTCCCTCCACAGGATCCTCAGTCGGTCTCTACCGAGGGTCCGGTTGTTATCTGTAAACTGCAATCAGCTCATTCCTATCTGCTCTGCTGACCCTTCCTCATGCATGAGCACACACTCAGCTCTGAGTGGAGACCAGAGAGGAGAACCTATTAGTCATCATCACATCTCCTCATAGCTCTGTGTGTCTCCTGCACTTGTGTCTGTAGACTTTCCTCTGTCACTGTGTTCTGTGTGTCTCTCTCTCAGATCTCTCCCTCTCCAGGGTCACATTTACTCTCCCTGCTGCCCCAAGTCCAGGTTCCTCAATGTCCCCCCCCCCCTCATTCTTGTCATTTACTGATGACTTTTAGAACAGATAAATTAAAAAGACAACACGGGGGAATTTATCAAAACTGGAGCAAACAGAATCTGGAGCAGTTGCTCATGGCAAACAATCAGCTTCTCTCTTCAGTTTGCTCAGGTAAGATTTGAAAATGAGAGAGAGAGATGCTGATTAGCTGCAGTGCAAATCTGCTCCATATTTTGTCTACTCCAGTTTTGATAGATCCCCCCCCCCCCCACTGTGCTCTGTCACCAGCGAGTACTG
>NW_017308501.1:91480-121448 GCF_000935625.1 Nanorana parkeri | reverse complement strand
GGTGTCACCAGAGAAGTGTGGGGTCATCGAGGATGTGCAGGGTCACCGGGGAAGGTGCGGGGTCACCGGGGATGTGCGGGGTCATGGGGGAATGTGCGGAGACACCGGGGAATGTGCGAGGTCACCGGAGATGTGCGGGATCACCGGGGATGTGCCCTGATATTAGAGGATCAACATTACTTAATGCTGACCATATGATGACAGCTTTCGCAAACGGTTTACTTGTCTTTGTGATCCAACCAGTTTCCTCTCTTCCGAACCATCTGTCTGAATTCCAACATTATAGTTCCCTTTCCCTTTTGTTGTCCTGCCCAGGACTTTCTGTCTTCTGGGTTGCAGTTAAATCTCTTATTTTCCAGCTTACTGATGACCCGGGGGATGACCCAGCTGCTGTTATCCTCCATCTCTCCCCACTATCTACAAAGCTTTATAAAAAAATCTCTTTTGCTGCAGCTAAAGCGTGCATTGCTTTGTATGGGAAACAAACCTCTCCTCCTTCCATTACCAACTACTGTTGGATTCAAGCCAGATAATGAAAATCCTGGAAGCCTCTCCAGTTAGCCAACGAGCACAGGTTTTCTCAGTTTATTGGGCATACTAGTGTTCTCCATGCAACAGTCCTGCAGTTGGCAGTAATAACTCATCTGTGATCCAGGTAGCACAGAACTCCACTTTTCAGGTCAGACCAGTATATATGGAGAGTCATTGCTGAGAAATTGGGTCAGAGCTGTGGCAGTTCGCTCTTCCCATCTCTGAAGACTCGCTGTTGTGATTGGGTAGTGGGTGACTTAGTGTGTTGAGGGTTTTTTTTCTGCTTTTATACCTAAGGGCTATGTGTGTGGTGCTTGTTACAGACGTTCTGCAGCTTACTGGGCACTATCATGGGGAATTAAGACCTCTCTTTTTGCTGGACTTGCCTTGTCACTATTTTATGTTTTATACCTGGTCATTGCTTTTGGGGAATGGGAAACCCTCCTCTTTATTGTTTAGCTCAGGCTGTAGTCATCAATTGAGCCGATGGCTGGCACTCCTTATGCATTTTCTCTACTGAAACTTTTACCTCATCTACTTTGAAGAATTGAAAGCCAAGGGCATTCCAGTGATTCTCATAGCTTCAGACTGGCCTCAAACAGCTGATGCCTCTACCAAATTGGCTTGATCTCTTATCTCAATAATGGATCTTCTACCCTGCTTGTTGTTCACTTGCTTTGACGTCTAGCTGTTGAAGCCCAGGTTCTGAGAGACAGGGGCATTTCAGATTCCATTAGTCCTTCTATCCTTAAAATTCATCAATCTACTTCCAACAAGATTTACATCAAACAGGGAAAACATACTTTCACTGGTGTGAGTCTGTGGTGGTTTCCCCATGTGCCTTCTTGGTGGGCTGTGTTCTTTCTTCACTTTAGTTTATGGTAGAACAGCACTTAGCCCTTAGTACCATCAAGGGTCAGTTGTCTGCCCTCCCAGTTTCCACTGCTAATAATTCACTTATTCGTACCTTCATACAATGGGTAGCACATGTTGATTCCCCTGTTCAGCTTCCACACCAACTACTTAAAATCTAGTATTGTTGGTGTTACAAAAACTCCATTTGAACATGTTTGGGACATTTCTGTGATGTTATCTTGTATCCTTTCTTATGCCCATCACTTTCGCTAGAAGGTTTTCCAAGTTATGAGCAGTGTCCTGTGAGGAGCCACGTTTGAGGCTACATGAGACAAGGTTGTTTTTTGACCAAGTACCTTATTTTTTGCACAAAGTGGTCTCTGCTTTTCAGCTCAATGAGGATATTGCAAAATGTTTCTTGTGTCTGGCAGCGGTTTACCCCAAGGAGACTCCATTGCCTGTGGTAAGGGCAGGGTTTACATTTCTGTCACTGCTTTTTTAGTTTCCAGATGGTCCTAAAAGAGGTTCTCTGGCTTCCAGATCCACTATTTCTAAGTGGATTAGTTAGGTTTTTGTCCAGGCCTATGATTTGTGATATATACTAGGGCAGTGAGTCATCTGGCCTGTGTGTCTCAGATCTGTAAGGCTAACACCTGATCTTCTCACAATTGTGTTAAAATTTAATTTTAACACACTTGTGTTTCAATTAAATTTTTTATGGCAGGGATCAGCGACTCACCTGACCACGATCTACTGTCAATCTCGGGCACGTGATGGGAACATAGTCACTGATTGCCGTGCTGCCTCTCAGACTGTGATTACATGACTTCACTCTCCCCTGCATCCTGTTGTCCTTCCCTAAGGGAAGTTCTGGGCTGGGCAGGACAGGGAGTGCCACTGGAAGTAGTGTGCAGTGGTGATTTTGGTGTGGGAGATGGGTGGGATTGTTGTGCTTGTGACCAATGGTATGTAGGAGGCATTAGAGCCTGTGTACTGTACAGGAGAGGCAGGAGGCATGGGAACCTGGGTGCTGTACAGGGGAGGCAAGGGGCACTCTGGGTTGCTCAGTCCTGACCCCTGACCTCTGCATTACCTAGTCCTGACCCCTGCACTGTGCATTACTTACTCCTGTCCCCTGCACTCTGTTACCTACTCCTGACCCCTGTGCGTGCATTAATACTGACCTCTGCACTCTACATGCTCCTGACCTGTGAACTCTGAACTTTGTGTTACTTATTACTGTGCCCTAAACTCTTTGTTACTACTGTTTTAGGGGTATTAACAATTACAGTTGAGATTCTCAGGAGATCATTGTAAGATGTTTTGTAGTATATGTAGCATAATATCTAGATTTTGAGGATGGTTCAAAAATATTACTATAAAAATGATCATTGCTATTACTTTATTCAATGCATCTAATTAGTTCCAAATCCCTGTACCTTGTGTTTGTGCTATGTGGCAGTTCTAAACAAATAATTGGTACAATATTTGTTTAAGAACTTTTTTTTCTATTAGATAAATATACCTACATTGCAATAAACACACATTGTACCTATTATTTGTAAATAACCACCAACTGCAAACTTTACCTAAGTGATCTGGTAATACATTTTACTGGGAGTTTCCAGTCTGTACTGCATTATACTATCTTAAACTGTATTTTCCTTCTCACATGGCCCCTTTGTAAAGAAAAGCAGGACTCTCAACCTTCTGTACTTTTTGTTGTTCGGTGAAGTAAAATGGCAATGTATGTATATCCAAAGAAGCACTGCATCTTTAGGCCTCATGCACGTGGTTATCTGGGGATTCTTCTTGTGGCACGAATCCCAGGTGTGTTCATACAGATGTGGCCGCTGTTGCCATTCAAGTTAATCAAGAAAGAATGGGCAAAACGTGCAGGGCAATATAGATACCACATCCCCATATATAAAGATCAAAGAAACAATTCAACAAAATTAGTACTTTAAAGGTACCATACACCACATAAGACTACAAGACATTTTGGGAAAAGGATAAAATATACCAGCTTTATTAATAACATTAAAATTCTTATATTACGGGGGCGTGGCCAACTATGGAGGGGTAAAGACGTGCCGTGGTGAGCGCTGCTGAACTGGGGCTATATCCAGCTAAATTTCCAGGCATTCACTTACCTTCTCGCCCTATGCCCAACACTCGGACGACATCTGCGGCTCCCGTCCCTTCGTCCGCTTCCTCCGCCCGTGACATCGCCTCCTACTTCTCACGTTGCACGGACGGTGCTGCCACATCCGAGGGCCGCAATATGACGCCGAAGAAGGCAGCGCCCTCGCCAGCTCCGGCGCTGGGACTCAGGTCTTCTGTTCGGCCGGCGGGACAGGGGATGCACCCCACACGCTCCTCTCCAGTCCACAGCATCGATGCCTGCGTCTCCTGATGCCCTGGATCCACCGATGCTGGCGGTCTTCACTGATCCAGACCCTCCAGCAGGAGGTGAGATAAAAGATCTTTTCAGTGCTTTTCGGGCCGATTTTGATACCTGGGCCACAAGGCTGGAGGGCGCACTGCGGGGGGAGGTTCGGGAGCTGTGGCAGCGGGTCACTGACTCTAACTTCGCTACCCTGTCTGCCTGTCAAGCCATGACCCCCGCATAGTGGGCTCTAGAGGCGGCCCAGATGTCCCACCACTCACATCTCCAACAACTGCAACTGCGGGTGGAGGACGGCAAAAACCGGATTCGCCGCAACAACATTCGCCTGCCATGGATTCCTGAAGACACTCAACGGCCCAATCTGCAAGCTACCATCACCGCTATTCTGAATATGGCACTGGGGAAGCCGCCCACCGCCACCATTGAATTACATAGTGTCCATTGAGTGTCGGGAGCCAATCAAGGAAACTCAAATCGTGCTAGAGATGTTCTCTGTCGGGTACACTTCTAAACCATTAAGGAGGAGATCCTCCGCTCTGTGTGGAGAACAGGCCCGATTGACTGTGATCAGGGCAGCCATCAGAAATTTTGGGGCCCCTTACACGGCTTTAGGCCGGGCCCCCCACTCGCTGGACGCAGGGCTTAGTGACGCGCTGGACGCAGGGCTTAGTGATGTGCTGGGCACAGGGCTTAGTGACGCGCTGGGCACAGGACCCACCTATGAGTGACCCTGCAGAGCCCACCATAGATGCTGCACAGCCCATCTGAGACTGTCTATGGTGGGCTCTGAAGGCGTCTCAGGTGGGCTGGTCAGGGCTGCATCCCTCCCCTCCCTCCCTCCTTTCCTTCCTAGCTCCTCTTACCTGCACACATGGCCTCGTCTGCCGCCGGACCGGCCAGAAGTGACGAGCAGCGTCGCTGATGGGGCCCTAGCTTGTCTCAAAGCCGCTGGAGCGGCAATGCTGGGGACCTGTGCTGCTAGGACCAGGCCTGCACCTCCTCGCCCTTCACCATCGGCTGATAGTCATATAAGGGACTGGGCGGGCTGCCCGGGCCCCTTACATGAGTATCGGCCGTACCCCCCTGATGGCTGCCCTGACTGTGATGGCGCCTCCATACAACTTCTTCCAGACCTTTCCCGCCTGACCCTGGCTATGTGTAGATCGGTGAGCCCCCAACTGGATGTTATCCGCCAGGCTGGCACTACCGCTGGAGTCATCCTTTCAGCATCCAAATTTGTAAAGGTCCATACTCTTTTCAGCTATGCACCCCGACGCAGCTCCCTGATCTTTTTGAATTTCTGGAAGTGGAGCCAGTCCCGGTCCCCGACTGGCTTGACCTACCTTTTGTCGGTGGGGACTCCCCACCCCTGGCTGTCCTGCCACAGCGCCGGAGACGGACCTGCTCTTGATCCTCCCGGAGGGGCCCTGGTGTCAGGGTACCGTGCACGGGTGTCCCCACACCGCATGCAGGTACCCACGCAGAATGACCAAATTAGTATGACCACACTAGATAAGGTTATAGGCACACAGTTTGTTAAACAGCAACACAAAAACACAACAACCCCACCAACCCCCACAATTATCAAACAATAACCCAGGAAATACAAACGGTATACAAGCCAGGTAAACCCACGGAGCCGGGCAAGACCAGGGGAGCTGGGCCACACCAGGGGAGCTAAGGGACAAAGGGTCAGGGTACAGGCAGGTAACAGGATACTGCAAGCAGATAACAGGGCTCAGAACACAGCACTCGGTCAGGGAAAGGCAACAGGATACTGAGCCACCGTTCTGACTGCAGGGAGGGATTAAGTACCCTCCCAGGAAGCACCAGGTGGTGGATAATGGCTGGCAGCTGGGAGACACCCGCAGGTGAGCACTGGAGTTGCAGATTCCAACACCACCCAGTGGTGGTTTGATACCTGACAGTTCCTGGCTGCCTGGAGACACCTGCAGGCGAGCACAGGAACTGCAGGTACTGGCTCCAGCGTTACCTGGAGGTGCTCTGGATCCTGACACCTGGGCCCTCTCTGCCCATCCTTCCATCCACCAACGAGGGGCTGATGTGTTGCTCATTGTCTCCTGGATCACGTTCTGCCCTACCCTGGGACACATGCTTTGCAGACTGCCCAGAGAATTACAACCCTAATGTGCCTCATTTGCTTTGCTAACCTTTTGTTTTCTCCTAGGCACTGCGTCGGAAGCTACGTATGTCCCATGCCAATGGGGGACCCGGGCGGTGGGCCGTCTTTCCTGGACACCTTCTGCACCCATCTGGGGCTGGGGGGTGCCCGGTGACCCCCGGGATTTCCCTGGTTCCCCTGTTAGATATGATGGATTGGGATGCCCTCCGGGGCTTCCCCTTTTTCAGTGGTGCCCCCGGATGGTTCCTGCTGTTCGACTGATCGTATTCCCCGGTCCTGCTGGGTTGGGCTCTACCGTCTACTGTATTATCTGGGTGGGCTGCTTTCGCTATTTTCGGACAGGGGTCAGGAAATGTCTTAGGGGGGCGGGATTGATCGTCCCGTTCCTCTCCTTGCGAGCCCCTACTGGACCTCGCCCTTCTCCTCCCGGTGTCATCCCCTTGTTAGAGGGGGAAACGGGGGGGGGCACAGGGGATCCACGTGGGGTCTTCCTGGCTCTCGGGGGGGACAGTGTTGGGCTGCTGTGACTCCCTGCGATCCTGTGTTTATCTACCAATTTGGGGGCTGCTAGTGTTGCCTGTGTTCTGTTCAAGGTTTGTCCCTGGTCAGCACCTCACTCTCTTCTTATTCGACCACTCTTCCCCACATAGGCACACCATCTTCTACAGGGGATGGTTGTATTCTAGCATTGGCTAGAGGTATATTGTTTTAGTAGCAGGGTTTTTTTTATCTCCCGCCCTTTTTGTTTTTTCTTTCTGTTGTTGTTTGTTACCCCTACCTTCCTCCACCTTCCTTCTCTCCATTCTCTTCCTCGTGTTTTTCTTCCCTCCCTCTCCCAGAGTTCCTACTCTTCTACCCTTTTTCCTCTTTGATCTTTCCTTTTCCTAGCCCCTTGGGCTTTGTCTTTCTTACTGTCAGTCCCTCTTTTTCTTCACCTCTCTTCTCCTTTTCCCACCTCCTGCCATGGCTCTGCATGTGATTTCCCCAGCGGAATTGTGTATCTGCACTTACAACGCTAGAGGACTAAATGTTCAGTCCAAAAGAGGGCAGATTCTATACCATCTCCATAAAAAACGGGTACATATTGCCATGTTCCAGGAGACTCACTTCCAAACGGATCATGCCCCCACGTGTGCCAATAGGTACTTTCCCTCTTGGTACCCTAGCACTAATACTATTCAGAAATCACGGGGGGGTCTCTGTAGCTATCCCCAAATCCCTTCCAGCCACGGTAATGGACCATCGAATTTAGCCGATACCTGCTGCTCAAACTGTCGGTATGGGGTCAGACCTTTACCCTTGCCAATTTCTACCTCCCTAAGACTAATCAAGCGGCTACCACTGTCCAGGTTTTGAAGGTCCTTGGGGAATTTGTAGAGGGTTCGGTGCTGGTGGGTGGGGATTTCAACCTTGCCTTGGACCCCACTGTGGACTCGTCCACTGGACGCTCAGCCCTGTCCTTTCCCAAACTCCGCAGTGTCAAGAAACTGCTCTCCAGTAACCACTTGGTGGACGTGTGGATAGTTCTCCACCCATTGGCCCGCAACTACACCCACTTTTCCTCGCCCCACCGCTCCTATAGTCGGTTGGATTATTTTTTTTGTTTCTCATTTCCTTTTAGACTGGGCCCCTTCATGCGACATTGGCCCAAAGGTCTGGTCGGACCATGCTGCACTGACACTGTGCAGGTTTCTCAGGCCCCCGAGTGGGAATGGACTCGGAGGTTGAACGAACCTCTACTTGCCGATTCGCGCTGTTCCTCCGCTATTCTGGACGGCATTAAACATTTCCTGGAGGTCCACACCTCAGACCCCACCCTTCTCCCTCTCCATGGGAGGCGCTGAAGGCAGTTTTGAGGGGACTCTTCATACAACAGGGCTCCAGGTTGAAGAAGGAACGCTCCAGATCAGTCAGCAAGGCCATCCAATCCCTCACAGACCTGGAAACCCAGCACAAACGCACGCCTTCGTCAGAGCTCTTATTGAGCATCTCTCAAGCCCGATTGAAACTCCTGGGGCTCCTTGACTTATCCACACGTACCTATCAGAACAAATTGGCATCCAGGGCCTGTGGGTCTCAAGACAAATGGAGTAGGGCGCTGGCCTGGATTCTTCACCCCCGCCCTGCCCCAGCTTATATCCCGCATATCAGAACCGAGTTGGGTGCTCTTGAGCACTCCCCTTTGGAAATCCAACATACCTTCCCAGATTTCTATGCCTCTCTATACAATCTCCCGGGATCCGCCGCATCTTCTTCCATCCACGACTTACAGGTGTCGTCCTATGTCCAGACCACAGCCCTCCCGGAGTTGGCGGACTCAGAGGCAGAGGCCTTGGAATCGCCCTTTGCAATGGAGGAACTGTTTTTGGCTCTTCGGTCGACACCGGTCGGCAAGAGCCCCGGGCCTGACGGGTACACGGGCCTTGGAGGCCCATATTTCCCTAATACAAAGACCATTCTCTACGAATTTTCGAATCTCGTTGATCAATGTCAATGTGAAACTGTTTGCCAAACTGGTTGCCAACCACCTTTTAGCCTCTTCTCCCGGAGGTGATCCATCTCGACCAGGTATGGTTTGTCCGGGGTCGGGAGGTGTGGGATAACACCATTAGGGCTGTTGTTTGATGCATTATGCCCAGACCTCCAATACCCCCCTCTGCCTCCTGTCAGTGGATGGGGATAAGGTGTTTGACCACCTGGACTGGACCTTCCTTAAGCAGAGTCTGCTGCAACTGGGCAACCGCCCCAATATGTTGAGAAACATGATGGCTTTATATTCTGGCCCATCGACTAGGGTCCGCGTCAATGGCTCCCTCTCTCCTAGTTTTCAGATTTCCAATGGCACACGCCAGGGTTGTCCATTGTCCCCCCTCCTTTATATACTTACAATGAAGCACCTGGTGGTCACTCTCTGCCAGAAACCCATGTTCCAGGGCATTTCGGTGGACACACTTAGGTCCAAGCTTGCCCTGTTTGCGGAAGTCCTACTGCTCTACATCACTCAGCCTCATATTGCACTGCCTACTATTATGCAGAAATTTGCTCTTTACGGCTCTCTAAGCAATTTTAGAGTTAATATTTCCAAGTCGGAGATACTCAATGTGTCCCTGTGATCGGAGGCCCTTCATTGAACTGGCTGGTAACTACTCCTTTAGGGTTTGCACCACTTCTTTGAAATACCTTGGCGTACAACTTCCTACTGACCTGACTGCCCTGCACTCTCTGAACTTCCGGCCCTTGCTGGAGAAGACGACCCAGGACCTCGCCTTGTATGACCACAAGTTTCTTTCATGGCTGGGCCGTATTAATGTGCTTAAAATGGACATTGTCCCTAGGTTTTTATACCTATTCCAAACTGTGCCCATCGATGTCCCAGCTGTATACCTTAGGCAAATCCTACGGGTATTCACGAAGTCTGTGTGGGGCACGTCTCGCCCCCGGCTCTGTTATAGGACGCTGGTGGTGCCAAAGCTTAGAGGGGGCGCAAGCGCCCAAGACATCTTTCTTTATCACTCTGCTGCGGCCCTGGTCCACTTAGTGGATTGGTTCCACCGTGCCAAGGATAAACAGTGGGTCCGCTTAGAGCAGTGGTTCTCAACCTTTCTAGGGCTGGGACCCCTAGGTAACATTTGCCAAGTTGTGGTGACCCCCAACGGTAAAATTTAGGGTTGACGCGGCTGCTGGAGCGACATCTGGAGGCGTGGCGGGAGAACTGACACTGCTGCGTTAGGAGAAGGCTGAGGAGGACTCTTTCCGAGCACAGCAGAAATCACACAGCGACCCACAGGTTGAGAACCACTGTTGTAACAGCTAAAATGGCAAACCATATAACACAAGCCGAGGGGGTCAGCTTTTATTATTATTAATAATAATGATGATAATCTAATAGTGGGAGACTCCCGGCGACCCCTGGCAAATTGTCATTCGACCCTCGAAGGGGTCCCGACCCACAGGTTGAGAACCACTGGCTTAGAGGAAGTAATTGCGGGCATCGACCTGTTGGCCCTACCCTGGATAGCCCCTGGGTCTAGACCGGTGCACTTCTCTCTCCTGTTTCTGACTGCCCACGCCTTGAAACTGTGGGATCGCTGTGTGGCTCGTTACAGTGTTTCTTCCTATGTGGGGTCCATGACCCCTTTCTTCGGCAACCCTGCTTTCCCTCTGGCATTGTCCGGTTCCTCATTTGGGCGTTGGACTAGGGGTCCACATCGTCGATTGGTCTCAGCTCTGACAGACCTTCATGAGGTGGGAGGGGTCCATTCCGACACGGTTTGAGGGACTTGGCTGGCTTATAGACAATTCAATCCTTTGTATCCACCTTCCCCAATGTAGATGTCTTCGGTGGGACCCCCACAGCCTTTGCCTCTCTCCTTTTGGCCTCTTTACCTCCGACCCATTCGGTCTCCCTTCTCTACACTCCTCTCCTCCCCTGCTCTGCCGGTCTACTCCTCTGTGTGGGAATGGGAGTTGGGGGTACCCCTAGTGGAGTTGGGGGTACCTGGTCTGGGTTAATTGAGAATATATATATATTTTGTTTGCACATATATATATTCTGTCATAGGTCTCATTTTGTTACTACTGTTTCACTCACACAGAGAAATTTTTTTGGATACTTTATTATACACAGTGAGTTTGATACTTTATTGCATTTTCCTTTCTATATACCCCTAGTTTGAATGTAACACTGTGAGACTTTTAGCGCTGTATTCTGCACTAATTAACCTTTAAGGCTCACCGCCTAAGTTCAGCAGCTTCTAGTTAATCCGGTTTTTCTCCTTTCTTTTCCTTCCATAAGCGCAAGTTCTGTTTCTTCATTGTCTCTGATTCCTGTTGGCGCTGCAATAATTCCCTGGGTCATATGACCCACATCTGGTGTAGTTGCCCTTTGGTCCGGGGATTTTGGCAGGCTGTGCTGGAGGTGTACCTCAGAGTGACAGGTGTTACAGTGGCAGACGACCCTAATATACTGTTGCTATCTATGCTGCCCGGGTTGCTTGAGTCGGCAAAAAAAGGCCTCTTGCAACACTTTCTCACGGCTGCTAGAACGGTCATTCCGCGCCATTGTCGAACACCGGTGGTCCCTTCCCTGGCTGAATGGGCTGTGGAAATGGACCGTATAGCTGATCTGGAGGGTCTTCTGGCTGAGGAACGTGATGCTGGATCTCAATATGTACACGTATGGTCTGCCTGGATCACCTTTCTTTCATCCTCTTCTTTTTTTGTTTCTTTTTAAATGTTTTCCTTTTCCGTTCCCTTGGTCCTTTTTTGTAGTTGTTTCGCCTTCCTTTTATACACTGCTGACCATCCCAGGGCATTGCAGTGTCTAACGGGGACTTGCTTTAACATTACCTGTGAAGAGGGGATGTACCCTGGGGGGTTTAGTTACAATTATTCTACATGCTATTTCATACATTCCCAATGTGATTATCTTGTTACTGTACGTTTTTTTACATGATATATCTAGTCCCAGCCCTAATGTTCACATCTTCCGTTGCCCTACTTTCCTATACACTTTTAAGTGTACTTGTAATGTTTTTGCCTTTGTTGGTGTTCTTTCTATGTTAAAATGTTTTGAGGTCTCATTCAATGAGACCTCAAGAGACTATTGGTCATTGAACTTATCACAGCTTCATACTTGGATCATGGTTGTGAATTTACAAAAAGCAGGTTTATACCTTGTATGGTTATTTTTGCTGACGATCTCTTTAGAGTTTGCTCAACCATGGTTTGAGGGATGATTTTATCTTATTTTTTATATGTGTAATATAAGAATTTTTAATTACATAGTGATGATATAGTTTATCCTTTATACAAAATGTCTAGTAGTCCTGTGTGGAGTATGATACTATTAAAGCCCCAATTTTGTTGATTTGTTTAATTGCCATTCAAAGTAATGATGGAGTGACAGCAGCCATATCTTTTCGTGGCTGTCTGCATATGATCGCACATGATATGATTTCCTGCGGATTGGTAGAGATGTGTGTCCCGGGATGCAGGCTCTCTGCCCTCTCCCCCTTTTTTTTGCTTATCAATCTGGGGGCCCAGGCAGCCCTGTGCAGGCTGATACTGTAATTTTATTGTCAGGAGTGTGGGCAAAAATGATTAAATAGTCCCCTCTCTCCCCAGGCCCCATCAGTTCAGCAGAAGGTAGGAGAGCGTGAACTATTTAATAATTTTTGGCCACACTCAGGCAATCCTGGGAGCCATGACTCAGGACAATTAAATACAAGTTTAATCTTGGGCATGGCAGCCAGGGCTGGCAGATTGATATCCAAGCCTTATCCTTACCTTTCCAACACCCCATTCATTTCGGCCACTATCTATAGACAAAGCTCCACACAAGTGGCTCACTTTTCATAAGGATTACACTTTGTTCATATGCTTTAATACCACACAATGTAAATCCCCAATACCACTTAGTTCATGAACATTTAAACCACTGTATACTATTTTTCTACAATGCAATACTTCTGCTCTAACTTGTTGGAATATTCACTATTGGATCTCTTTGACCACTACTGCACACTCTGTTTTATGATGTGTGTGATAACATAAGAATTAAAAATATATATTATACAAATATTGAAAAAAGAAATAATGCATACATTTATTGTATACATTTATTACCACAGGATTGTCTAGAATATGCTGTCATGTTCAACTCTGACAATTATTTTTCCTGCCAAATTCAAATTGCTCCCGTGAGAGGTAGTTGATTCCACTTTCTTTTTCTTTTTAGGTGAACACCAGATGGAGCTTTTGGATTATGTAGCAGCTAAATTCCATGAAGAAGCTGGTGTTTTTAAGCTTTTGGTAAATACTAAATCTATGATAATGAATACCTGTTTAAAACCTTTATAATGATATTTAGTACACTAACTAAGGAATGTATATTAGTGTTTAAAGATAAGTGCACAAAATTACAAATTACTGAGAAACCCCAAAAACTGGGGATGCAACGATAACACCAATAGAACGAGTACTGATACTTTTCCTCAAGTACTCACCGATATCAATTACTGATACTTTTTTTCTTAGTGTCATGTGACAGTTTTTCTAAAATAATAGAGACTAATGATTTTAAGACAGCAGTAGAGCGCCAGGGCCCGGTCGCAGATGTGACAGCTGCGACCCTGATAGTTGTGCCACTGACTCCAAGCTGTAGAGGGACAACAAATCCCGGCAATACAGTATATAGCAATGCAGAATACCACCAGCCGTAGAGGACTACAAATCCCAGCAACACATTATACAGCAATGCAGAATACCACCAGCTAGAGCACTACAAATTTCAGCATTACATTATACAGCAATGCAGAATAATACCATCAGCATAGAGGACTACAAATCGCAGCGCTACATTGTACAACAATGCAGAATAATATGAAGCTAGATACCCTGTGTTGCTTACCAGGGCTGTTCGGGGTCTCAGGAGGCTGTGTTCGGTATGACCAGAGCTGTGTGGGGTCTGACCAGGGCTTTGCAGGGTCTAATCAGTGCTATATGCAGTCTCACCAGGGCTGTGTGCGGTCTCACCAGGGCTGTGTGCGTGCTGGCAGATTGATATCCAAGCCTTATCCTTACCTTTCCAACACCCCATTCATTTCGGCCACTATCTATAGACAAAGCTCCACACAAGTGGCTCACTTTTCATAAGGATTACACTTTGTTCATATGCTTTAATACCACACAATGTAAATCCCCAATACCACTTAGTTCATGAACATTTAAACCACTGTATACTATTTTTCTACAATGCAATACTTCTGCTCTAACTTGTTGGAATATTCACTATTGGATCTCTTTGACCACTACTGCACACTCTGTTTTATGATGTGTGTGATAACATAAGAATTAAAAATATATATTATACAAATATTGAAAAAAGAAATAATGCATACATTTATTGTATACATTTATTACCACAGGATTGTCTAGAATATGCTGTCATGTTCAACTCTGACAATTATTTTTCCTGCCAAATTCAAATTGCTCCCGTGAGAGGTAGTTGATTCCACTTTCTTTTTCTTTTTAGGTGAACACCAGATGGAGCTTTTGGATTATGTAGCAGCTAAATTCCATGAAGAAGCTGGTGTTTTTAAGCTTTTGGTAAATACTAAATCTATGATAATGAATACCTGTTTAAAACCTTTATAATGATATTTAGTACACTAACTAAGGAATGTATATTAGTGTTTAAAGATAAGTGCACAAAATTACAAATTACTGAGAAACCCCAAAAACTGGGGATGCAACGATAACACCAATAGAACGAGTACTGATACTTTTCCTCAAGTACTCACCGATATCAATTACTGATACTTTTTTTCTTAGTGTCATGTGACAGTTTTTCTAAAATAATAGAGACTAATGATTTTAAGACAGCAGTAGAGCGCCAGGGCCCGGTCGCAGATGTGACAGCTGCGACCCTGATAGTTGTGCCACTGACTCCAAGCTGTAGAGGGACAACAAATCCCGGCAATACAGTATATAGCAATGCAGAATACCACCAGCCGTAGAGGACTACAAATCCCAGCAACACATTATACAGCAATGCAGAATACCACCAGCTAGAGCACTACAAATTTCAGCATTACATTATACAGCAATGCAGAATAATACCATCAGCATAGAGGACTACAAATCGCAGCGCTACATTGTACAACAATGCAGAATAATATGAAGCTAGATACCCTGTGTTGCTTACCAGGGCTGTTCGGGGTCTCAGGAGGCTGTGTTCGGTATGACCAGAGCTGTGTGGGGTCTGACCAGGGCTTTGCAGGGTCTAATCAGTGCTATATGCAGTCTCACCAGGGCTGTGTGCGGTCTCACCAGGGCTGTGTGCGGTCTCACCAGGGCTGTGTGCGGCATCTCACCAGGGCTGTGTCCAGCATCTAAGGAGGCTGTGCGGGGTCTCGCCTGTGCGGATGGCGGGAAGGAGGAGATGTGCGGCAGGCAATGTAAACAGCGCAGCTCAGTGCATAGGGTTGACATGCCGAGATGAAGTACCTCCCATGTACTTTTTTTTAACTACCAGTGGAAAGCCACTATACAAATAGTCATGTGAAAAAGAAAGTATACCTTCTTTGAACTCTATGATTTTAAGTATTAGGACATATTAAAGTATCAGGACATAATACAAATCCTCTGGTTCACAGTAGGTCTTACCATTAGGTAAATACAACCTCAGATGAACAGGAACACATAACATATTACACTGTGTCATTATTTATTTTACAAACATTAAGCCAAAATGGAGAAACCATATGTGAAAAACTAAGTACACCTTATGATTTAATAGCTTGTAGAACCACCTTTAGCAGCAATAACTTGAAGCAATCATTTTCTAACTTTATCAGTCTCTCACATCATTGTGAATTAATTTTGGCCCACTCTTCTTTATAATGCTTCAGTTCATTGAGATTTGTGTGCATTTGTTTACGCACAGCTCTTTTAAGGTCCTGCCACAGATTGGCAGAACAGTGAGTACACTGGCTTTTTTGCCAGTTAGATGTGAGTTCCGGCTAGCTGAATACTGGATAACAGAGTTTACTGTATTTCTTTACATTTTTTTCCAAGCAAATACAATTCTCTAAGCTCCGCTTCCCAAAACTGCCTGTCCAGTACAAGATCACAAGCATCAGCACAGTCTCCAGCAGCTGTCCATCTACTAGTTTGGAAAAGGGAGAAGGAAGGAAGGAGGGGTAGGGGGAGGAGAAGGAAGCAGGGAAGTGATTTGCCTTCCTGTGCTGTGTGTTTGTGGAGACTCACATAGCTTACTTGCACAAACAAGGGTGACTCCATAGGAACCTTGCAATGGAAAGGACCCACCATAAAACAGCATATTGGGACAAATGCTTAGGGTATCAGATGATTCTGCAGGAAACTAAGGGGGTTATCCACAAAGCTGCCAAAGGCAGCCAAGTGAATAACCCAGCCGAAGTGAAGTGAGCCGAATTACGTTCGGCTATCCATTCCGGCTCAGTACGGCTGATTTTAGACGTACATCGGCTGAAATCAGCTGTACATCGGCTGCCTTCGGTCAGCCGAACATGCTCTGCAAGGCATGCTGTAAGACATGCTCTGTAAGGCACTTTTCACACTCTGTTCTGGTAACAAGTTATGTTCGGCTGAGCCGAAGTGCAGAGGGACTTCGACTCAGCCGATCCAACATCTGGAAAAAAAAAGTATATATATATATACAGTATATATTGTATAATTTTTTTTAAAGGGGAAAAAACTATTGGGCGGAGCTAGCGGTGCGATGACAGCTAGCACTGCCCAACTGTTTCCTACTGGCCAGCACCTGCCAGAGTTTTCTAACAGGTACCAGCCAATGAATAACAACTGGGCGGAACCGACCCCCAGCTGTCATTTGCGTGGAGATCTGTCTGCTTCGGCCAACCTATCTCCACGCTACGGCTCAGTGGAGCCGAAAGCATATGCCTTTGGCTCGGCTGAGCCGCTCGGTTCGACTGAACCGAAGGGCAGAGGCGGCCAAAGAGAGCCGAAGGATCAGCCGAAGCTACTGCTGGATCTTTCAGGCCTTTAGTGAATAACCCCCTAAACCTTTTAAACATCAAGGAACAGCATCCATGCAATGTGATTTAACCCTTTCCCTGCCACCGACGTAAGGCATACGGCGGAACAAAAGTGTTCCTGGCTGGCCAGCTCAGTATGCCTTACGTCGGTGGCATTTACAGTTCTGCTATAAGCTCATGGTCGATTTAGTGACCATAAGCTTAGAGCAGAACTGTTCAGCAGACTGTACCCTTCAAAATAATAGCTGTCATCAGCGGCTCACAAGCCGCTGATGACCGCTATTACCGAAAATACCGGGCGCGCCCCCCCCCTGCCGGTAGTGATCGGAGCCGCTGTCATCCTGTCAGTTTTTGGATGACAGCGGCTCTGTAGCGTAGCCGAGCGGGGGATCGTTAAATATCATTGATATTTAACGGTTGATTTTGGTGTGTTTTAACAATTGAATTGTGTATTTTTATCGGTTTAATATTAATTTGAGAAACATTTGCGCAATTATCGCAGGGCCTACAAATTTAGTATCACCATCTTTTTATTCTACCGGGCCTGCGCTTTCAGAAAATATATGGTTTGGGGGGTCTTTTACAAACGCTAGCAACACAGCAGTTGAAAATCAAATCAATAGGAAAAAATTGCAAAAAATGCAAAAATGGCTTGGCCAGCTGATTTGAAAAATGTTCCGGAGGGCTTGGCAGCGAAAGGGTTAATCAGCATTTTGAAATATCTTTAAAACCTTTTGATTTTAATATCACTTTTATTACAACATAGTATTTTTATATATTCAGATTATTGATTCCATCATGGCTCTTTTTCGAGTGGATTTCAGTGGTCGAGGTGAGTTAGCTGAGAGGCAGCAGAAACTAGCTCAGATGCTGTCTAGGCTTCAGAAAATCTCAGAAGGTAAGGATATTTGTTTTATCCTATGTAGTCTATTTAACATAGCCAGACAGCATTGGCAGACAGACCATTGAAAGGGTTAAAATAAAAAAATATATATTTATTTCTCATCTATTAAGAAGGAAGTCTTTAACCTTCAGGTCATACTGCCACCTACAAGAGGATTGGACATTGGCAAACAAAAACAACTGTAGGCTAGGCCAGCATAAAGGTGGCCATACACTTTACAACCATCGCAAGACCTTAGTGAAAAGAGAAGGGAACCAAAGAAAGGAGGGGGGAAAATAGGGAAAACCAATTAAAATATAACTAACCAAGGAGCCCAGTTTCAAAGTAGGGAACCAGTTAATTGATTTGGTCCGGGCAAACTAAGCCCCAAAATTCTTCACTCACTCTCTGTTATTGCGACACAGCCTTCGTAAGCCAGCCACGGGTCCCATGTTAACTCAAATTGTGCATCTTTATCCAGAAGAATACTCGCCCATTTTTTCGTGAGTCATGATCCAAGACAGCTTGATCTTTACTTGTCTCAATGGCACCCTGGGTGTTTTCCAGGCCTTAGCAATCGTAATTTTGGCTGCCAGGAATATGAACATTATCAGTCGTGTACAGTGTCTAGGTACCCCGGGAAGGGTATCATTAAGGAGAGCATGTGACGGACTGAATCGTCACCAGGGCTGCTGGAGGAGCCTGAGGGCTAGCCTCCTTCCTACAGACCACGGACCTAGGGCTGCAGAGATTTATTAGCCCAGAGAACTTTGTGTGCTGTGTGTTTCCAGTTTAATATTTCATCTAGAGAGAGAACTTGTCTCTATTTGCCTTGATCTGAACCATTCTTCTAAAGGCAGCAGGCTGTCTGGAGTGACCATTGTTTGCAATGATGGGATTAAGCTCCTCTCTGATTAAGGACATTCATCCCAAAGAGTGTCTGTGCTTAAAAGACTTCTAATACGGCACCTAGCTGTCTGGGGGAGGGGACACACTGAACTCTAATCTGATCCTGTCAGGTATAAACTCTGTGTGCTTCCTTCAATAAAGTCAGATCTTGGTTTCCACCTCAACATTGGTGTTGTCTAATGATTGAGAGGTTTAGCGTTCTGTCCTAATATATTGGCTCTGTCCAAAAATTAGGCAGGTTTGGGCTGATGACACTGGGATTCGGGTTCCAGCGGAGAGGAAGCTGATTTCTGACGGAGGTACCCAGTTGGGGTACCAGGCGGTCCGTCACAGAGCATACCCGGGATCTCTAGGGACACGCACTCCCGTGACCCGGAAGATCAAATTGAACACCCTTCCCCAAAATGCACGGATGCAGGGACACGCCCACCACACGTGGTACATGGTGCCCCCGAGCTCACATCCTCGAAAACATAGGGGAGATGATCCTGGATACATAAGAGCAAGTCTAGAGGGCACCAGGTACCACCTGGAGAAAACCTTAAAATTGGCTTCCATCAGTGAGACATTAAGCAGGCCCCTAGTTGTCACTCTTGAGCGACACCTCCATACCTCCTCCGGCACTTCCCTACTCAAGTCCCATTCCTAGGCCCGCATATATGGCTGTTTGGGAGGAGATTCTAACATTATGGAATACAGTAGTGAGATAGCCCCTCTTTGGTTAGTAGAGTGAAGGCACCAGCGTTCATACAGGCTGAGGCCACTACCTGGATCACTTTGTGCTGTTATCTTACGTAAAAAATTAGTAATCTGATAGTAACGAAACAACTCCGATGATGGCATGCCCAGATGCTCCCTACAGTATTCCAAATTCAGAGGTCTCCCCCTCTTAAAATATTGACCAATTCTATATAAGCCTTTGTCCAATCACCATTGGAATGATTTAGAGTGATTTCCAGGTGAAAATACCGGATTTTGATATAAAGGGGCCAGGGGAGTATGATGTGAACTGATGGTTCTATGGGTTTTTTTTTTGTAAAATAATGTATTGTTTTTCACATGTAACACAACAGTGCAAGCTATTTGTGTCCAATGTCTGTGAGTCATTTTGGTGTCACCCCTCCAATGGTGTCACCCGGGTGCGGGCCGCACCCCCCTTGTGACGCCACTGTCTGGTGCACTTATAAATCGGGATTGGAGCTGATTTAAATCCCTGCATCTTAATAACAACTGATGGAAAGGAATATAATTTCCGGAGCAGACGAATAAACTGAGTACCAAACCCCCATTCCTCTAAAAGCGTAAAGAGGACTTCCGGTTCCGGCGCCTGCCAGGAGAGTCGCACATGTGAGGAGCTCCGGTTCCCCGGGACGAATAATTCAGCGTTTTAAATCGGCCAGAGCTGCCACTGAGCTAAAATAGCACAGCAACTCGAACTCGGCCCAAAGATGGACAAGTTCATAGAACGATCCCGCGGCACACCTCGGGACCAAAATCAGACTGGGAAAAAGGGCGCGAAAACTTTACTCGAGGCTATGGAGGCCTCCCAACCGGACTCTCCACATGACTCAGATGCCGACTCGATCCCGGACCCAGGCTCCCCCAGGCCAAAATCGCTGCCGCTGTGGCCAAATTGCTGAAGCCCACTATTCAAGCCTCCATAACGGCGGCAGTGGAAGCAGCGATCACCAAGGGTATGCAATCCCTACGCCAAGACATTCTGGCGCAGACCCGCCGGGTAACGGAGGTGGAAAACAGGGTTTCTCTGCTGGAAGATGAACTGGTGGCTGCCAATTCCAAGATCCGTACACTTACCCAGCAACAATGAGTAATCTCCACGAAACTTGAGGACCTGGAAAATCGCTCCAGAAGAAATAACCTCCGCATAGTGGGCCTCCCTGAAACCTACATGCCTGCAGAGCTATTGAACCTCTGCTCCCATATCCTTCTGGACAAGCTGGGCCTTGCACGTGAATGCGTAGTAGAGAGAACGCATCGTCTGGGTCCACCTCAAGAGGAATACTCTCGCCCTCGTCCGGTGATCGTAAAATATCTATCCTATGTAGATAAATCGGACATTCTAAAGGCTTACCGCGCTACTGCGAACCTCCGCCTTGAAGAGCATAATATCCTGCTGTTTGGCGACTACTCAGCGGAGGTTAGCCGCAAAAGGAAGACCTTCTCTGAGATATGCAAGACCCTTCGACAACGGAACATACGGTTCTCACTGACGTACCCAGCGATTCTCCATATTCAACCTTTGGATGGATCTAGACATACCTTCACTACACCGCAGGAGGCTACCTCTTTTCTGGAATCCAATAATACAGCGGGCCTGGATCAACGCACACACTCGGGAAGCAAGCGGCAACGTCGGTTCTCCCCCCCTCCGGCCTCGGAGGCGATGGAACCCTCCTGAACAGAGTGAGAAGCGCTCGTGCCGCCAGGATCCTATTGCGTCCGGAGTCGACACATTCTCTTGCCCAAGCTGCCTGCTTAGTGGGCCTGCGTTGCGGATGTCGTACCCGGCAATGGCTTTCAAGTTTAAAGTTTTAAAGTTCCACGGTTTCCTTTTGTTTCTATTTTCTTTGATGGTCGGCAAATTTTCCTTACCGGTTATTTCCTCCCGGGATGTCATCGTGGGGACCATAGTGCTGAGACATGCGGTTTACGCTTCCCGGCACCCCCTACATGGATCTGACCTCGCTGTCCTTTGGGATGAACCGCAGATCATAACGCATAACTATATCCTATAACTATGTCCCGTTTTTTTTTTGTTTTTTTTTTCTATTGCCTAACTTTCTGGACTACCAGGTAGCTCTGGCCACGAAGTGTTCTCCCCCCTTTCTTTTTCCATGTGATTGACAGTCCCCAATGCTGAAACATTTCGTCTTTTTTTTTCTCGAGACTACCTTTGGCAGGAAAAATGGGAGTACCATGGCTAGTTGTTTTTTTTCTTCAAACGTTCTTCAATCCACCCAGTGTATCCACTCTGCTCCAAACGGACGGATCTCGGGTGGATTAGCGGAAGAATGGTTCTATATGTTCTATACTTGTTGCAGTTTGGTTTATTTTTTGCTTTCTTTGATTTATTGTTTTTACTCATGTATGTGCTCATCGATATCTCATATTGCGATAACCTGATGGCTGGTATTGTATACTGTACTAGATGCTCTGTACCTCTAACTTTGTTAGACACAATAACCGTATCTTGCCTGGAAAATTGGTCTATAATGACTTCAGAAATACTCCTGATGAACCATGTGTTTGAAGGTTATGGGTGGAATTTTGTGCAGGGGTGCATTACCTCTGCATCTGATATGTCCCAGCACTGTGTATATGTCTAATACAGTTAACATTGTAACGTGGAATGTGAAAGGTCTACTGTCCCCTCAGAAACGCACTAGAATATTGTGACACCTTGCTAAACTGAAAGCTCATGTTGCCCTTTTACAAGAAACCCACCTGCAACAAGTAGATTTTCACAGGATGCGAAAATTTTGGGTGGGTGAGGTCATAGGCTCTCCTTCACATGGCCGTAAGGCGGGGGTCATTATCCTTTTGCACAAGGCCCTCTCGTATACGATACTTTCTACGGACAATGATACGGAGGGACGCCTTGTGAAAGCTCGTATTATCATTGAAGGGGAAGAATACATGTTTTAAAACATATATGCAGCGAACTCTCCACCTAGCACCTTTTTTCGCACCCTGGCCTCATGGATCCTAAGTGATACGGCGACAAATAAGGGGATAGGGGGAGATGTGAACGCCGTACTGTCAGAGGATGAGGATCGGATGTCGGCTGCCACAGTGCGCGGCAGGATAACCCCCTCTTCACCCTCTCACTTGGCGCAATTCCAGTCTGATTTAAACATTTTCGATGTGTGGAGGCTGCAAAATCTGGAGGGTAGGGAATACACTTACTGCTCCCCAGTCCACGCCTCTCTTTCCGAATGTGTCGACTCCGGACGCAATAGGATCCTGGCGGCACGAGCGCTTCTCACTCTGTTCAGGAGGGTTCCATCGCCTCCGAGGCCGGAGGGGGGGAGAACCGACGTTGCCGCTTGCTTCCCGAGTGTGTGCGTTGATCCAGGCCCGCTGTATTATTGGATTCCAGAAAAGAGGTAGCCTCCTGCGGTGTAGTGAAGGTATGTCTAGATCCATCCAAAGGTTGAATATGGAGAATCGCTGGGTACGTCAGTGAGAACCGTATGTTCCGTTGTCGAAGGGTCTTGCATATCTCAGAGAAGGTCTTCCTTTTGCGGCTAACCTCCGCTGAGTAGTCGCCAAACAGCAGGATATTATGCTCTTCAAGGCGGAGGTTCGCAGTAGCGCGGTAAGCCTTTAGAATGTCCGATTTATCTACATAGAATAGATATTTTACGATCACCGGACGAGGGCGAGATTATTCCTTGGATTATATTTTCTGCTCCCACTCGCTGCTGTCCTTTGCCCAACTAGCTATCATTCATGATCTACTCATATCCGACCATGCTCCAGTAGCATTGCATTTGCACAAACGTAAACCGAGGGGTGACACACGCATATGGCGTTTTCCCTCCCATCTGATAGAAGATGCCCACTTTAGAGATGCAGTCCAGGCAGCCTGGCAGGATTACAAAACCACCAATTACACCCCAGAGATATCGCCTACACTATATTGGGAGGCTGGTAAAGCATATCTACGGGGGCGCCTGATAGTGTATGTTGGAGCCAAGTGAAAGCAGTCAATAATCTCCCAGACAACAGCAAGTCTTAGCTTGCGTCAAGCCTACTCAACATTTAAGGCTAATCCCACTAAGGAACTCATGTCATCCTGGGCCAAAGCGAAAGGGGAATATGAAACCATATTGCGCCGGTATGACCTATACACTAAATCAATATGGGAGCTGAAATTTCACAAATTTGGCAACAAGTGTGGCAAACTATTAGCTAATCTGGTTAGACCACTACAATGTCCTCGCCCAATACATTGTCTAAAGAATCGTCAGGGACAAAGGATTACTGACCCTAAACAAATAAATGATTTATTACACTCATATTATCAACAATTATACACCACACACTCTGCACCGAAGGATCATTCTACTTTCCCCTTTGATACCATCCCTCTACCTACCCTAACGGAATCTCAAGCACAATCCCTCAATGCAGATATAACAGAACCGGAAATATTACACACAATAGCTTCATTGGGCAATGGTAAATCTCTGGGACCGGATGGTTACACTGCAGAAATGTATAAGCTTTTGAAGTCCTCGCTGACACCCACACTTCACAGAGCATTCACACATATGTGGAGGACAGGGTCATACCTGCCCACAGGCAAAGAGGCCTATCTCAAGGTGCTCTTAAAACCGCGTAAAGATCCGCAGCTACCTGACTCTTATAGACCCATTTCCTTACTAAATGTGGACTCTAAAATACTCTCCAAAATACTAGCAAATAGACTAGCGTCTATCATGCCGCACCTTCTCCACCCCACTCAGGTGGGCTTTACCAGGGGTAGGGCTGCAGTAATTACCTTTCGAAAAGTTTTGGCAGTTCTAGAGCAATGCTCTAGGGAACCAGGGGAGGGATGCGCCATGATAACGTTAGACGCTGAAAAAGCTTTTGATTATGTTAGACATGATTGGCTGTTCTTAATAATGAACAAAATGGGTTTTGAGGGCCACTTCCAACAACTCATACATGCCATGTATGAATCCCCAGTAGCTAGAATATTTTCGGAAGGCTTTCTCTCCTCCCCTATTACTTTACTCCAAGGAACGCGTCAGGGTTGCCCCTTATCCCCCCTTCTATTTAATCTAGCCATTGAGCCCCTATCTAGATGGCTAATTTTTAAAGCGGACCTCCATGGTATCAAAGTGGGAACTGAAGAACTCCGAGCAGCTTTATTCGCAGACAATTTACTAATCTTTACGTCAAAGGTGGGAATAGATGTACCCAGAGTATTGGCCATTCTGGACGAATTTGGATCCCACTCAGGATACAAAATAAATGTAACTAAAAGTGAAATTCTGTTCCTATCCCCTACACCAGTGATGGCGAACCTTGGCACTCCAGCTGTTTTGGAACTACAAGTCCCATGAGGCATTGCAAGGCTTTGACAGCCACAGACATAACTCCCAGAGGCAGATACATGTTGGGATATGTAGTTTTGTCCATTCTGGACGAATTTGGATCCCACTCAGGATACAAAATAAATGTAACTAAAAGTGAAATTCTGTTCCTATCCCCTACACCAGTGATGGCGAACCTTGGCACTCCAGCTGTTTTGGAACTACAAGTCCCATGAGGCATTGCAAGGCTTTGACAGCCACAGACATAACTCCCAGAGGCAGATACATGTTGGGATATGTAGTTTTGGCACAGCTGGAGTGCCAAGGTTCGCCACCACTGCCCTACACCTTCCCTGAGTTCCCCAGTAGTTGCGCATTACGGCCTGCAATTGGCACGCAATCATATCACTTACCTGGGCATCAAGTTGGGCAGAATGCCTTCCGCACTCTATACTCTAAATTATAAACCTCTTATTGAAAAACCTGAGAAGGAACTGGAAATCTGGACTTCACTTCCCCTCTCGCTATTTGGTAGGGCTCATGTCCTTAAAATGCTAAGCTTTCCAAAATTACTTTACCCCCTCCAAACATTTCCCCTATTACTCAAACATGCTGATGTGAAGCTCCTAGAACGGGCATATACCAAGTTCCTGTGGAAATCTAAACGTCCCCGTATTCCTTATCGCCAACTCCAGGTCCATAAGCTGGAGGGTGGCCTGGGTCTCCCTAACATTCGGGCCTATAACTTGGCGTGTCTCCTACGCCACACCTATGATTGGTTGCTAGACACCTCTTGCTACTCCAATCTCACCCTATAAACTAAATTGGTCTCTCCTTGGTCGTTAAAAGCCATACTCCATACTCGCATTAACAAGCTACCTTCCTTGCTGCGCACCAATTCCTTGATCAGGGATACGGTTGTTGCGTGGCATGAATATAGACTAAAAACAGGACTACATCCCTACATTTCAGTGCATGTCCCCATTGTTAATAACCCTCACTTTGCTTTGGGCTCGGATAATGTGGGATTCAGGACCTGGGCGAAGAAGGGTTTAAAAACTGTGGCTCAACTGTTCGACCCGTATACACACCGTCCCCTTACTTTCCCAGAGTTACAGGTGAAATTTCACCTGCCACCGCAAGACCAATATCAATACCTACAAGTGACCCACTATTGGCGTAGTGAGACAACCGTGCCCACCACTTTCTTCCAGACCACGGCATTAGATAGAATTTCGGCCTCTACTCCTGGATCAATTGCCCAATTATACCCCCTTTTAAACTCCTACTTTGTACCTTCACCAGCTAGAACTTCCCTTCTTAAATGGAGGAAAGATTTTCCATTGGAAGACTACGACAATGCCATTCTTGAGGGTTGTCACAATATTAGGAGTTGTACCCCGAATGAACAGTGGCGGGAGACGCACTTCAGAATAATCCATAAGGCATACTATGCTTTTGATTTTTTCCACAAAATACAGGCTCCCAGTCCATACTTGACAGCGTGTCCCAACTGTTCTCTGGAAGGGGCGTCGCTACTTCATTGTCTCTGGGATTGCCCTCAAATAGCCACTTACTGGGACTCAGTCCTTTCCTACATGTCTGTAATACAGGAATTCCCTATACCCCGAGAACCATGGATATGCCTCTTTAGCTACTGGAACTCCATGCCAGCAAGGGGTAGGCAGCGACAGAGGTGGATCTATGTAGCTCTACTGATAGCGAAACGCATAATTATGCATCACTGGCTTTCCACGCAACCACCATCCACCCAACATTTCAAGGAGGCACTGATGTCACTAATGTGGAGGGAGAGGTTGGAGGCCACCCTAGAGCGAGATCGCCACACAGCAAGCTTCTTCCAGAAATGGGAGTCTTTCATACTATATCATTATGCAGGAACGGAGTTGTATGCTTTAATATACCCCTTTAGACTCACTACATGGTACCTAGAAAAAAAATTGACAAGTCTCTGGGACAACTGGAGATACCAGAGGAGTATGCCCCTGCTTAGCTACTACACTAATAGGTGGAGAGACCATATGGGTGCGCGCAGATCGGGTGATACCCTAGTATTGAGTGTTCGTCAACTACTGTTTTGCTGATATAACACTGCCATGACTTGATTGAATTACCTTGTATCATCATTGCAAGCACGAGATATGTACATGATTTTTGTTTTTGTCTTTTGTTTTTGTTGTACTTTATCCATCTGTTGGTGGAATGAAAACTAATAAAAAAACGTTTAAAAAAAAAAAAGCGTAAAGAGATAGGTCTAGGATATTGAATCGAAAGCTTTCTGTAGATCCACAGGTAGCAACAATCCAGTAACCCCTGGAATTTTACCCCACCCTGATTTTAACAAGGATATTATGTCGATTGCTCTACGGATTTGGTCTTGCCCCGGCCTCCCCTTGATAAACCCCACCTGATCTTTATAAATGTAGGTGGGCAGGAAAGAGTTAATTCTATTTGCCAAAACGTTTGTAAGCAGTTTAAGATCGTTGTTAATTAAAGATATAGGTCTATAATTAGCTATTTCTCCTGGATCTTTATTAGGTTTAGGAATTAAACTTAAAAATGCCTTGTTCATATGTGAACTTAAATAGCTAGAAAAAGGGCTTCAAGATGAGGAAGAAGTATCTCTTCAAAATTCTTATAGTAACTAGCTGAAAAACCATCCGGACCAGGGGCCGAGGATATTTTGGCTTGTTTAATTGCTTGTTTAATTTCGAATTGAGTAACTGATTCTTCCAATAAAGCTACATGTCCAGGATTTAAATTGGGGAGTGCCATGGATCTCAAGAATTGCTGTATTAGCAATTTAGGTGGAACATAGGTGTTTGCATACAATCTAGTATAGAAGGACTAAAATTCCTGAATAACCACTTTGGGGTTCTGCGAGTATATTCCATTCGCACATCTTATTTTGGGAATCGAATAATTACGAAGTTTTGGTGTTAGTTTAACCGCTAATAGATGGCCAATTTTGTCCCCATGAGAATAAAATCTATGTTGAGACCAACGAAGACTCCGCTCCGCCATCGTTGTAAGGGCCAGATTTAGAGATAGCCGTATCTGGTCAATACGCTCTCGAAGAGCCTTCGTTGGATTCTGTTTATGTGCCTGGGTCAACGTCAGCAATTCCTCTTCTAATTTAGAAATATGAGATGTCCGTTGGCGTTTCTTACGTGTAGCAATAGAAATAAGATGCCCTCTTATAGTAGCTTCATGAGCCTCCCAGTTGGTAATTGATGAGGATACTGAGGAAGTGTTAATACGAAAGTATTCAATCAATGCGCTCTGGACTTCTGCAACTATCCCTAGATCACTAAGAAGTGAATCATTAAGTCTCCAGTGGCCCACTCCTTGAACGGGTTGGGCCAAAGAAGAAGTCATTATGATTATAGCATGGTCAGACCAGGAAACCTCTCCTAATTTTTACAAATCTAATACCAGCCAACATCCGAGGCGTAACAAAAATATGATCTATGTGAGCATAAGTTGAATGAACGTGAGAAAAATGAGTGTAGTCCTTAGTAGAGGGATTACACTCCCGCCATGCATCCACCACCTTATGCAAGTGGAGGAGTTTTGCCAGCCTTAATCCACGTTTAGGGGGATGTTTCAGTCTAGTACTGTGAGGATGAGATTTATCGATATTAAGGTCCAGAGATAAATTTGAGTCCCCCGCTAACACTTCTATACTCTATATGGGGCGAAAGAACCGAAAAAAGATGATTAAAAAAAGGGATTCGAGCGACATTAGGGGCATAATAAGAGATAAACGTAAACAACTAATCCCCTATAGTGCCTTTCAACAGTAGGTAACGTCCTCCAGGGTCTTTAAGTTCTAAATGTAATTGAAAAGATATATGCTTAGCGAACATAATGGCTACTCCTTTAGTCTTATCTGCCGCATTAGCTAAGTAATACTGCGTGTAATGTTTGTGTATAAAAGATGGATTATAACTGTTAATAAAATGCGTTTCCTGGAGAAAAAGCACATCTATTTTTTGATTGGTAATGGTTAAAGGCTACTCGCCGTTTTACGGGCAAGTTAAAGCCCTGAACATTATGTGTGGCTATACGAATATCAACTCGGCCAGAAGCCATGGTATCCTATTGATTGTACATAGTCCATCCTGTCTCCAATTTGATACCTGCTGTCCCACAATAGTCTTAACCTGACCCAAATCACCCCCCCCCCCCCCCCCCCCCCCACTCACGTGGGAATAAAACCTAGAACATTTGGTTCCCCCTCCCTGGCCCCCACCTTAACAAGAAAAGGTTTAAAGAAAAACAAAGGAGGTCCATAGAAAGAAAAAGGTAGATTACTCTAACCACATAAACCAAAAAACACACATAACAACATAACACTAAACACAAAAACCTAGGGCACCTCAGTGCCCCATCGAAATACAATTTACAAGTCACCCAATACGAGTGGCTCACTCAACACGAACAGGGGGAACTCCCCATGCTCGGGTCAAGTGAGGGCGCACGACTGCGAACGGCACATAAAGAAGATCTAACATAAGCAGCTAATATTTCTTGGTCCGTTTTAGTATGAAGTCCACATTTTGTAAACTGGTCGGGATAGCAAACTGATTGAAACTGCTATCCCCCAGGTCCCTGGCTCCCAGAGCTGCTTACACCAATAATTCTAGGGTACTGAAACTCACTAGAAATTATAAGGAGCCTGAATTAGATTGTACTAGCAATTTGCTCGATAACTGCTCAAAAATGCAGCCCTCAATCCGATGTCCGCTATCCATAACTATAATTCGATAGCTTCTAATGACCATTAATTCAACCTGTACACTGAGAGCCATATAAGGATACATATTTAATCCATTATACCATAATTAAATAAATGAGTGTAACTAGGCATTAGATCTGCCCTTAACATGTTTACTACCCCAATTTAACCTTTTAGTAGACTTCATCTAACCCATCAGTACTCACACTTTAAAGACCACTCAAATTAAATTATGTTATAACTTTCACTATTACCGTTCCCTTAGGGGGACTTATAGTTCTCTATTGATCTAGAACAGATATCCGGGTCTTTCCAATGTTCTAGATCACCTCTCTTACTTGACGCATGTAGGGAAAAACCCCCACTATTAGATCCAGGGTCGGACTGGCCATAGGGCAAACCGGGCACTTGCCCGGTGGGCCGGGCCGAACACAATCAACCTGATTATGTTCGGGCCGGTCCGCTATGCCCGATGACCGGCTCTGAGCAGAGCCGTGTCTACTGTGTGGTAGTGAGCAGAGCCGGCACTACCACACAGTAGACACTAGAGGGCCCTGGTGGGGGAGGCCAGAAAAACACCTCCTCACTCAGCTCTCTCTACTCTGTGCTCTCTCCGGAGCTTGCTGGGGCTCTTCCTGCACTGTCCCGGTACCGGCCATGATATTAACATATGAATGGGCCGTGGTAATTTACATATCAATAAGCCGTGACCCACTCATATGTAAATATCACGACTCATTCATATGCAAATCGCCGCCCCTCCCCCTGCTGCTAAGGAAGAGAAGACTGCAAGTACAAGGTATGTGTATGGTCAGGGATTTACTCTCCCTGCCGCCCCAAGGCCAGATTCCACAATGCGCCCCCCTCCC
>NW_017308501.1:79012-91066 GCF_000935625.1 Nanorana parkeri | reverse complement strand
CCCCCTCCCTGGCCCCCACCTTAACAAGAAAAGGTTTAAAGAAAAACAAAGGAGGTCCATAGAAAGAAAAAGGTAGATTACTCTAACCACATAAACCAAAAAACACACATAACAACATAACACTAAACACAAAAACCTAGGGCACCTCAGTGCCCCATCGAAATACAATTTACAAGTCACCCAATACGAGTGGCTCACTCAACACGAACAGGGGGAACTCCCCATGCTCGGGTCAAGTGAGGGCGCACGACTGCGAACGGCACATAAAGAAGATCTAACATAAGCAGCTAATATTTCTTGGTCCGTTTTAGTATGAAGTCCACATTTTGTAAACTGGTCGGGATAGCAAACTGATTGAAACTGCTATCCCCCAGGTCCCTGGCTCCCAGAGCTGCTTACACCAATAATTCTAGGGTACTGAAACTCACTAGAAATTATAAGGAGCCTGAATTAGATTGTACTAGCAATTTGCTCGATAACTGCTCAAAAATGCAGCCCTCAATCCGATGTCCGCTATCCATAACTATAATTCGATAGCTTCTAATGACCATTAATTCAACCTGTACACTGAGCGCAATATAAGGATACATATTTAATCCATTATACCATAATTAAATAAATGAGTGTAACTAGGCATTAGATCTGCCCTTAACATGTTTACTACCCCAATTTAACCTTTTAGTAGACTTCATCTAACCCATCAGTACTCACACTTTAAAGACCACTCAAATTAAATTATGTTATAACTTTCACTATTACCGTTCCCTTAGGGGGACTTATAGTTCTCTATTGATCTAGAACAGATATCCGGGTCTTTCCAATGTTCTAGATCACCTCTCTTACTTGACGCATGTAGGGAAAAACCCCCACTATTAGATCCAGGGTCGGACTGGCCATAGGGCAAACCGGGCACTTGCCCGGTGGGCCGGGCCGAACACAATCAACCTGATTATGTTCGGGCCGGGCCGCTATGCCCGATGACCGGCTCTGAGCAGAGCCGTGTCTACTGTGTGGTAGTGAGCAGAGCCGGCACTACCACACAGTAGACACTAGAGGGCCCTGGTGGGGGAGGCCAGAAAAACACCTCCTCACTCAGCTCTCTCTACTCTGTGCTCTCTCCGGAGCTTGCTGGGGCTCTTCCTGCACTGTCCCGGTACCGGCCATGATATTAACATATGAATGGGCCGTGGTAATTTACATATCAATAAGCCGTGACCCACTCATATGTAAATATCACGACTCATTCATATGCAAATCGCCGCCCCTCCCCCTGCTGCTAAGGAAGAGAAGACTGCAAGTACAAGGTATGTGTATTGGAGCTTGCTGGGGCTCTTCCTGCACTGTCCCGGTACCGGCCATGATATTAACATATGAATGGGCCGTGGTAATTTACATATCAATAAGCCGTGACCCACTCATATGTAAATATCACGACTCATTCATATGCAAATCGCCGCCCCTCCCCCTGCTGCTAAGGAAGAGAAGACTGCAAGTTTGAATCTGCGCCGACACTCAGATCCTTTCGGCCAGCGCTCTTTCAGTGAACACTGGCCGAAAAGATTGTGAAGAAATGATTGGTAAGGTCTGTTGGGCACGGACTGGGGTTTTGTGTGTGTGTATATGTACAGGGGTTGTATTTTTTTTAACGGGTGTTCCAAAGAGGTCAGGCCGTGCAAGGTAAGAGGACTGTGCTGGCAGAGCCCAGCATAGATTCTGCACAGCCCACCAAAGAGTCTCAGGTGTGCTGTGCAATACCTTTTGGTGGGCTTTGGAGGATCTGAGGGGGCTCGGCAGTCTGATCAGGCACTGAGACATTTCCTGATCTCTGCAGCTGCGGACCGGGAAAATGTCTCAGTACCTGTGATTGGCGCGGCACGCTGTCAGCTTCCTGGCGTGCTTGGCCTTGGCGTCCGAGCCCATCCTTAATCAGGAGGAGAAAAGCTCTATCGAAGTTCTATCGAAAGTTCCAACTTCTGAGATCTCCAAGGACCTTACTTACTTAGAAGTAAGAGGATTGGCCGAGAAGGCTGTACTGCACGTGGGCCACCCGCGGCATTTCAAAAATACACATACTATAGATTTTAATAAATATTAAAATGAACTAGGGTCAGACTAATCCAGGACATTATTAATCTAAATTGCCCCACTCAATATGGCCACCAATTGCGCACATATTGAGTGGGGCACTCAGATTAATAACATGCAGCATTAGTGTGATCGTAGTTTATTTTAATACTTTATTGCTCTGTAGTATGTGTAGGGAAATGCCGCGGGTGGCCCACGTGCAGTAGAGCCTTCTCGGTCGAACCTCTTAACCTTCCATCAAAGCTGTATCATAGATGTCAATTTTTTTACATTCCAACAATGTGTCAGAGCTTTATAAATGTATAATAATAGTGTGTGACTGTGCGGGGGACATTAGAGTGTTAGCTACTTTAGTACAGAGAATGCCATAGGGGTTGGGGGGCCAGTGAGATCCGATTCTCTATAGCAATTTGTCTGTGAAGGTTCTCATTCATCCAGGTCATGGAATATCTGTAAAAAATAAGTCATGGCAACTGGACTATTTTTTTGGAAGACGTTTCACTGGCCATCCAATTCAGAAATTTCTGAATTGAGAAAGCTGGTTGGATGACTAGTGAAACAGATATTCTCTATAGCAAGCTTCCTACATTGTTGCAAGGTTTGTGTATTGGTTGTAGCAAGGCTTGTGTGTCAGCTGTAGCCCTCCGGTACTTACTAGTGGCTCCGCCCCCTGTTGACAGGGGTGGGGCCTGTTGGTGGTCACGTGATTGGGCTGCTCAGTCTAAAATGCCCAGGGCTATTTTTAGTCCCAGTCCGGCCCTGATTAGATCTAATAGGGACGGGCACCTGTCTTCGACTGCTTGTCTGCGCCCCACTCCTTTAACATCTTGAGGTCTACTCTCCATGGTTAGCATTTCTCTAAACTCTGATACCATTTATTCTACACTTATCAGCTACCATAAGTAAATCAACCGGCAACTATCCAAAACTAGTGTACCCCTAACCTCTCAGTCCGAATACCCAATGATTATATCTGTGCATTTTACCTTCACCCATGATTCCCCCTTGAGTTTGTAGATTATTAGGTGATACTACAAGTGTTCAATATTAATTAGTAATTCAGTGTTCCCATTCCCATAATTACATATCCCTTAGCATCAACTAATGGTGATTAACTTAAATAATGTGTTATCTTCAAATCCCTGTTTAAATTAATTCATCATCGTGTTTCTTAACCTAGGATTCAACTATGTACCCCCCTCAGTCCCCCCATTCCATATATTGTGCATTATATCATATCCATTGTGAAAAGTGAGAAAAAAACCCCTCAAATACCCCTTATTCAATATTTCACTACTGTGATCTCTATGTGTTTTATAATAACAACCAAATCCACCTTGTGCTACACCCACACTTTACTTTATCTAAGTAGTTGCCAGTTGTTTCCCCGGCTCAATTCTATGCCCACCGCTCAGCTCTTTAAACTATACGAATAACATTTGCTTTGCTAGGTCCCCTTAAACAGGGAGAGCCCCCCTAAATATAAACTCGTCATGTGGTGATATATAAATAAAAAAAAAGGGAAAACAAAAATACAAGAAGAGCCCCAAAAACTATAACTACACAGTTCTACATCGTTCCTAAGTCTGATGGAAAAATAGGCATAACCCCCATCTGGCCCAACAGAAATTCAATATAAGGCGGTGACATACAAAAAATATTAACTTATATCCTGATATGTGCTGTTTATAGACCACAGAGGAGGGCTTGTAGTTTTCAATTGGGGTATAGTAATCCAATACCATGTGCTCCAAGTGAAATAATTAGTTCAAGTAGCTCTTATCAGCATTTATCAATTAATAGCAAATAGTGAAAATTAATTTACCTTGTGTATCCCCTTTAACCCCATCTTTCTAAACAACTAACTTATCAATGTGCTCCCTAACCTACTAACATAGTTTTAAGTGCTCATTGACCCCTTCATTCCGTATCAAATCATTTTTACTCAAAAATCGTCCCATAACATGCACTTTCTCCACATATGTGAAATCTAAATTTTACACTTACTATTTACCCTCTTTTCAACCCCTTTCAAACAATATCAGTGTCATTGCCATAGGCCTCCATTTTGGCTGAGTCCGCTCAAACATGGAGAGCCCCCCTAAGTATAGTTCAATAGGAGGATGATTGTAGATTCAATAATCCTGGGGGGAAAAAAAAAGAAAAACGCCAGCCGAGTAGTTCCCTAGAATGTACTATTAGCAATCTTCCAAGACAACTTGTAGTTGTCAATTGAGGCTCAATAGATTTTTCTTCCCCCATGGGTTCTCATCAAGACAATGTAGTAGGGGCTGAAGAACGTGAACGTGGCCGTTCCCAGAGTGGTAATAACGGAACGGTTGTACTACCCCTATTCATAATATCTTGCAGAGAATTCTTGCCTGATTGTGAGAGCTCCATTACCAGCAGCCGCAGCTGTGAAAGCAACATTTGCCCCTCCGGCACTGTGGAAAAAGAATACGATTTATTTTTAAAGAAAAAATACACTAGTAATGGGAAGGCCCATCTGTATTTGATGGCATTCTTTGTCAAGATTTGAAGGAGAGGTCTTAGAATTCTCCTCTTCTGGATAGTAACAGGGGAGATATCCGCAAAGATTTGTATTGGTTTCGATGCAATCTGCAAATCCTGAAGATTCCAAACTTTTGCCATCAACATTTCTTTAGTCTGATAATAATGCGGTTTCACCAGAACGTCTCGAGGGGGGCCATCAGGGCAAGATGTAATAAGCGCCCTGTGGACCCTATCCACTTCTAACTTATGATCTGAATTATCAGGAAGAGTATCCTTCAAAAACAATCGAACCGTGGCCTCAAGGTCAGTAATAGCCCAAGCTTCATCTAATTGCATCTGAATAGTTTGGATATAAGCAATATTTTTATTGGTGCAGACAACTGTAGCATCGACTTTTTGCTCAACTTTTTGCCAGCTCCACTGGCCAGCCGCCACAGCCCACCGACGGCACCTCCGGTAATAGTGAGTCTCTGTAGGAGCCGCTGAGAGCCGGACTCGGGTTGTGTCGCAGCTGCCGTCCCAGATATGTATCTTGAATAAGACTATGTCCTCAAAGCAAATGCATCCACGCCAAGCCAATAAATCGGCGTATTGCGCAGGGGCTCTAGCCGGCGTCTATACACTCGCTAAGAAAACACTGCTCCGCCACGCACATCCACTGGAAGATATCTACTCTAATGGTTTACCCTCAGTGGTGATTTAATCCGGGTCACGTTCCAATCGAGCGTGACGCAGTAAACCTGACACTGAGAGACAATATGATGACAATATTACAATATACTAAAAACACATCCTAATAAAATTTCCACAACAGTAGGCTGATTGGGATGAGCACCAGTTGCTACCTTATTTGTTTAGATCGCCGAGCTCCTGCAGTTCCTAACTCAGAAAGGCTTAATGCTGAGGGACTGAGCTCTGATGTAATCTGCTAGGTGGAGTGCTCCATCATTTTCTCTGCCATTCACCATTGAGGAAGCATCTCCCCACTGCTGCTTATGGCTGGATCTCCTTTATTATAAGTATGCATACTTTATGGCCCACATTACACTGTTATTTGCTGACTCTGACCACAGAGGCCACAACCGCACTCCCACACCTTTCACTTCCAAGGAAGGAAGAGACTGTTTTGCAGTGGTGTTCACTTATGTAGTGAACACCACTCTGAAACTAGAGGTTCAGCCTGTTGCTTCTATCACTGCTATTCCCAGTCTTGCATCCTTAAGGCTGGGTTCACACCTAGGCGTACCAAATATACGCGTTTCGTGCAGCGCGTTTGTACCGTGATTCGCGGTGAAAAACCGCACGACAAACGCGCGATTCCGAGGGCTACCTGGCTGTATCCCAATGGATACGCGTGGCAAATACGCCCCAAAGAAGCTCCTGTTCTTCTTTGGGCGTAGGGCGTTTTGTAGCGCGTTTTTACGGCCTGTAATACGCCCAGGTGTGAACCATTTCGGTGTTTGAGCGTTTTGCAGAGAGTAGGAACGCGCTACAAAACGCCCAGGTGTGAACGGGGCCTTAGAGCCCCCCTGTAGAGACTTTCCTGGTCCACCCGCTGTTCTAAGTCTATCTCTGCAAAGATTGGAAACACAAGGAGGGCAATTTATCAAAACTGGAAAAAAAACAAAAAAAAAAACTGGAGCAGACAAAATTTGGAGTACTTGCTCATGGCAACCAATCAGCTTATCTCCTTCATTTTTAAAGTGCAACTGAAGAGAGAAGCCGGTTACAATGTGCAACTGTTAAATTCCCCTCAATATGTTTGCTCCCCCAAGTTCTTATTAGCTTTGTATCTCTTTAAAAAGGACTTTGTTAAATCTGGCAGCAACTCACCTTAGCAAAGCAACCACTATTCCATAAGGGTTCGTTCACACCATAGGGCAGTGCGTTCTGGTCAGAATCGGACCGGAACACACTGCCCGCGTTGCGGCCGGCTCACTTTTTTGCCAGGGTGGCCGCACTGACCGCCCAGGGGCTGCCCAGAGGCCGCACTGACCGCCCAGGGGCTGCCCAGAGGCCGCACTGACCGCCCAGGGGCTGCCCAGAGGCCGCACTGACCGCCCAGGGGCCGCACTGACCACCCAGGGGCCGCACTGACTGCCCAGAGGCCACACTGACCGCCCAGGGGCTGCCCAGAGGCCGCACTGACCGCCCAGGGGCCGCACTGACTGCCCAGAGGCCGCAGTGCCCGGCCAGAGGCCGCACCGACCACTGCACTCCATCCTGAACCTGTGGCTCTTGGATCCCTGTGTGCACCCCAAGTGTCAATGAGATCCTAAAGCTGACCTAGAGGGGCCATCTGTGCTATCCTGCTGGACTCCTCTTCACTTCTTCCATATGCTACGCAACCGCAAGTACACTGCACTACTTAACCTGAATTGCCACATATTGTGCATATCAATCCATTTGCTATATTCCTTATATGCTTAAGGCGGATACCATTACTCCTGATGTAGAAATACTTGCTATATATGGATAGACTGTACTCGGGTCAATATTGGAGTTAAGTACATTGCTGGTGTCTTCCTTGCAGAATACCTCTATACAGTACTACAAATCCCCATCAGACCCCTGTGCACGTATATACTGTTTATCCGAAGTTTTCCTTAAGTTAAAGTTATTTTCATTATTGGCTACCACACTGAGCCTCGCCAGCTGCATGACTAGAATACAACGGCAAGTGGTAATCTCTCGATAGCAAATTGGGTGGTGTATGAAGTATATGGGGTCAGCGCTTACTCTCCCACATTATAGAGTGTTATAGCTGATACCCAACCTGAACCACCTACTACTAAGACAAAACGCTGCTGCTCCACAGCTGCGATCCATCCACATACAGGGAACCGCTCGTTTGTTATACACGTTTGTTATAATGTTACAAAATTGAGAGAATTATCCTACCCTACAGTTGTTTGACGCTGTCCAAGCCTCCTGTGGGTGGCAGTATAACTTACAGGTTAACGACTTTGTGTCACTGAATACACTCCAAGAAAAGTATTTCAGTAAGTACTGTAAGTCCTATTTTATGAATGATCCTCCAATTGTTTGTGACAGAATGTTGTACTATTTCTATTCAACATAGGATACTAGAAGAGTGTATGTTTTAGTTCATCATGTAACCTGCCTTCTGCCTTTATATATTGTGTACTTGAAAAGTGGAGATATAGTTATTAATGTCTAAGTTGTGAAAATTTGTCTTGGTTGTTACCTTATGTATTGGGTTACCTGTTAACATTAAGTCTAGAAATTCTATTTCTGTAGAGTTTTAATGGTGCGTGAAAGCTAAGCCAATTTATTTAAATTGAGATATTTGACAAGCTGTTCCACATCACTAGGTTTACCCTAGTGCACCAAATATGTATTTTTTTTTATAAATTCCTTATTTATAACAAAAGGTTACACACTGGATAGAAAGCAAAGTGCATGTGGACAAACATTGTGATTCTGTACATCATTCTACTTAAAACCAGAATACATTCTGGCTTTCTTTTTAATAAAAGTGAAGATAAAGAAAAGCGCGGAAGAAAGGGAAAGGGTAGGTAGGTGTTAAAATTAGAAAATAACTGAAGGGTCGATAGGGTAGGGCAGCATGGGGAAAGAGCAAAATAGGAATTGTGGGGTTGTGGGACCAGAGAGCATATCTCTTCCATCCCGCATCTCCAGTCATCAAACAGAGTTCACTCCTCAAGTGAGGCCACGTTTTCATCTCAAGAGAACTGCAGAAGGGTTTCATCAAATATGTATATCTAACCAAAAATGTGAGCTATCCATATCTGAAACTGTTACTAACTTGTCATTCTGCAAATGTTAGTTGCCAAGCTGACCTGCTGACACTCTTGCTTAAACGCTTTAATTATACCGATGAGGACTTTTGAGTTTACTCTGACTTTCCTGATATGCATGCTGGTCAGTACCTCAGAAGATACTGAAGCCAGTGAGTCAGGATAATAGCCAGACAGGTGTTGGCGTAGAGTTTTGTGGGAGCCAATTTCACATCTTCATCCGCCTGGCTTGCACCAGACTAGCTACACTCTCTGGACTTGACTTCTGGAAATGTAAACAACGCTCCCATTTTTTGCGCTCTTTACCAGAAACAAAGACTTTCTCTGTAATCACTTCACGTTTCTTCAATTAACAGCTAAGCTGGGTGACAGGCCTGATAATATAGATCATTGTAGTCTCCCTAGCTTAGTCGGAGAGCAATGCATTTGAAATAATTTGTAAATCAAATGGACCCCTGAAGGGTGCTCTATCTTTATCTTACCAATTCATCCTGCAACAGCAGCATTTTGCAACTAACTACTTCCTGCAAAAGTGGGAGAGAGACCTGAACACATTTTTCTCTCCTACAAGCTCCTAAAATGTTACACCAATCCCTGGTGTGTGTGCGTGTGTGTGGTAGTGTGTCATGTTAACTGTTGAGTTTAAAATAAAGAATGTTAAAAAAAAGAATAGCCAGACAGCTAGTATATTTATACCAATGTCAGTAATAGCAGCCCTGTATTGTATAGTTTAATTTAAAGAAACCCATGCTGTGGGAAATATGTATGCTGCCGCTGCTGACCTCGTTCTGCAGACGATATTTGCCTGGCTCACTCTGGCTTCAATACTTTCTGAATCACTGACTTGGAATACGTATACAGCAAGTGAAGTCAGAACTTTTGATTTCATTACTTGATTTATAGAAGGGCCTCAGAAAGTATGTACACCTTATAAAACCATGCAGAACGTATTTTATACTTCAACCTTGCTGAAATCTGTAATAATAAGGTGTTTTCTTTTTGCTTTGAAAAAATTGCCAACTTATGTCTGGTTCTAAACTCAACAACTAACTTTGAAATTAGTCATTTATGCTCTATTTTCAGAATACAATGTTGCTGTGTTTATCACTAATCAAATGACTGCTGACCCTGGGGCAACAATGACGTAAGTTATTTGACATATATAAATATGTAAATTCTATAGACACCTTTTTGTGGATCAGAAGAAATTTAAATTATCTGTTTTTTTCCAACAGACATACATTCCACCTCATACCGCATTAATCCCAGATAATATTAAACATGAATCAGTACTACAACCTCCTATCCCTTACAGCCAAAGAGTGTAATCTTAGCCTGTATTTGGATTGCAGTTGCCATGGAGCTGCAAATATGATCTGGTATGACCCATATGTTTGTGGGCTTGAAAGTTTAGTTGAGAGGTGAAAAAAGCACAATGGCAACCTTGATAGTTGGCATGCATTAAAAGTAACTGTTTTGGTGAAATTGGTGAGTAAAGTTCCTCTTTAACCTTACATAGTTACATAGTATTTGAGGTTGAATAAAGACATAAGTGTGTGTGTGTGTGTATAGTGTATGTGTGTGTGTATATAGGTCCCTGAGTCATCTCATTCTTAAGAGTACCTGTACCCCCTGGAAATTGTCCAAAAGCTTCTTGAATGATTCCACACTATTTGCTGAAATCACTGCCTGTGGCAGAGAGTTCCAGACCCTAACCGCTCGAACTGAGAAGAACCCCCTTCGCCCCTTGTGGCGGAATTTTTTTTCTACCAATTTTAGGTGGTGGCCTCTAGTCTGTGTTACAGAATTCATCTTAAAGAGTTGTTGCTAATGTTGCTATCTCTACTTACCCCCTCGTAAAAAGTTAGCCGGTTAGTCTGACAGGAACGGTCTTTCTCAAACCCATGCAGATTATCACTAATTATACTGAACAAATTCTACCAAATAGTCCTTAATCATTCCCTCTAACAGTTTACAAACTACCGATGTAAGACTAACTGTTCTGTAATTCCCAGGTTGGCATCTTGCCCCCTTTTTAAATATTGGAACTACCGTAGTCCTCCGCCAGTCACTTGGAACTCTACCAGTCATTAAAGAGTCCTTAAAAATGAGGAATAAGGGTCTTGTTATAACCTCGCTTAGTTCCTTAAGTATCTTGGGGTGCAGGTTATCTGGTCCCAATGCTTTATTTGCATAAAGTAGATCAAGTCTTTGTTGTATCCCGGTTTCCGTCCACCACTTGGGTATATTTTGTGATTAACTATGTGTTTCATCATGTACATTAAACCAGTATTTTTCGTGAGTGTATACTGAGGAGAAAAAAGTGTTCAGCACTTCGGCCCTCTCCTTGTCATTTGATACTAACTTCCCGTTTTCGTCCTTTATTGGGCCTATCTGCTCCTTTCTCCCCTTTTTACTGTTTATGTATTGGTAGAATTTTTTTATTGTTTCTTACTAACTGTGGCTATATGCTTTTCGCACTCTATTTTAGCTGCCCGAATTACTAGTTTACATCTTTTATTCCATTCTTTGTAGTTATGGAACGCCAATGCCGTCCCCTCCATCTTATTTTTTCTAAATGCCACTCGCTTTTCCTTTATGTGTTGCTTTACATTTTTATTTAGCCATACAGGCTTAGTTTGTGATCTTTTACTTTTATTACCCAACGTTATACACTTGGCAATGGCAATATGTAAAGTGTTCTTAACAACCTAAGGAACAAAGGGCCCTGTTGCAAGATTTTTATGGGGGCCTCCCCTACCCCCCCCCAAAAAAACCCCACAAACGCAGCACTCTCCTCCCGCAGCGCTCGGCCGGCTGTCACTTTCTCTCTTCCCCGCTGGGACACAGAACAGCGCCAAGCGGGGAGGAAAGAAAGCAGGGATGCTCCGCTGTATCGGCAGAAAAATTGCACTTTTGGCATTTAGCCAAAAGTTCCCATTATCAGCCGATATGTTTTGGCGGCCGATATATCGGTGCGTGCCTAATATTTACAGCAATGCAGAATGGCACAGGCTATTGAGAACTACACATCCCAGCAATACTTTATATAACAATGGCATTTCTGTATAAAGTACTTCTGAGATTTGTAGTCCTCCATAGAGGGTGCCATTCTGCATTGCTGCAACAGTACTTTATACAACATTAGGCTACAAATAATAATTATTTTAATGAATTATTTACCCTTACCTCTTCTGTCTTCATCTGTTTCCTGTGTGTGTTCTGTTTGCTGGGTCCTCACTGCCAGAGGCGGCTCTCGACTTTGTGAGGCCTAAGGCGCAACTTAAACATGAGGCCCCATCTTACATATGCACATATATACATACACTCATATGTACACACATACTTACAAAAATGCAAAGTCATTTACTCATGCATGCACACACTCATATACCCCGTTTTATATAGTACAGGTTTAAGAAGTCAGAACAACTCTGGAGATCTTCTTAAAAATAGTAGATTTTCTTAAATATTAGGATGTATGTTAAAGCATTTTAGATAATTATTACACTTAAATAAATTGGGACAGGTTCATTTTTATTTTCTATAGATTGAAGACACATATCTCTTAAACCTATAAATGACACCTGTAGGTTTAGGAGATATGCCTGTTTTCTCCCCCATCTCTCTCATGCCCCCTGTTCTTTCCACTATCTTCATATTCCCCCTGAAT
>NW_017308501.1:78221-78489 GCF_000935625.1 Nanorana parkeri | reverse complement strand
GTCTTTTGTGTTTCCTCAGTCAAGCTGGGGAGCGCGTCACAGAACGCTGAGAGGGGCTTCCATGTGGTGATGCTGCCCGGGAAGTCTTCTTTTGTTTATGGCCTGCCTGTGTAGGGCAGAGGGTGTAGGTTTGCCTACCTTATGTGAGCCCCAGGGATTCTCCTAGCGCTGCAGGAGATGAGGCTGGCTTCCTTTCCCCCTTCAGTGCCCAGTGCGGGCCGCGACCAGGAGGACGAAACCCCCTTGGCTGGTCAGGGGAATCGGTGGA
>NW_017308501.1:71817-72441 GCF_000935625.1 Nanorana parkeri | reverse complement strand
TCTAGATCCTCCTTAGCTAGGTGGTTGAGGCAGGCCATTATAGAAGCTTATGGAGTGTTAAATGTTCCTCGTCCGTCTTTGGTGACGGCACATTCAACTAGAGCTTTAGCAACGTCCTGGGCCGAACGAGCTGGTGCTACACCGGAACAGATTTGTAAGGCGGCAACATGGTCAATTTTCTCCACCTTCGCAAAGCATTATCGCCTAGATCTCAATACCGCAGGGGATCAGGCATTCGGCAGGAAGGTACCACAAGCGGTGGTCCCGCCCTAATTGGTAAGTTTTTGGTTATCCTCTCGTGATGCTGTCCTGGAAGACGTTATGGGAAATTCAGAGTTAGGACTTACCGGTAACTCTATTTCCATTAGTCTTCCAGGACAGCAACTGCCCGCCCATTGATGCTTGTAGTATTAATGTGATGTAGTGGTATTGCCTGTATGTGCCTTGTCTTTTTCCAGCTTGCCTTCGGTTCTCGTGATGACTGAGGGAGTGGAGGAAAGGAGGGTCTTTTAAGCAAATTAAGTGACGTGTTTCCTGTGTGTGGGGGAGGAGATTCCATCTCGTGATGCTGTCCTGGAAGACTAATGGAAATAGAGTTACCGGTAAGTCCTAACTCTGAATTTC
>NW_017308501.1:51296-71755 GCF_000935625.1 Nanorana parkeri | reverse complement strand
ATCTGACACTCCCGGCGCAGAGACTGGGGGCCGGCTGGATACCAATCCGGCGGCCGGCAAGTCCCACCATCTATGCACAGGGACTGTGCTGGGCCCCCCAGGCTGAGGCCCTGGTGCCGGAGCATTGGCTGCACCGGCGGTAGTTCCGCCACTGGTTCTTAAAACATTCCCACTTTTGGTCCGAGTTCAGTTTGGGAAATAAATGTTCCCATTTGATGTCCCCCACTAGGTGGTGCAGTTTATCAAAGTTAGCCTTTCTAAAATGTAGGGTTCTTGTCCGACCAGCCCGCTTCCCTTTCCTGTATCCAATATTGTAGTAATCACATTGTGATCACTATTACCCAGAGTCTCCCCAATTACAATATCCTCAATTAATTCTGCATTATTAGTAATGATTACATCTAGGATGGCATTTTTCCTAGTTGGAACCTCAACCATCTGCTCCATGAAATTGTCTCTCAACATGTTCAGAAAGTGTCCCGCCTTTGTTGAACCTGAGGTACCATTAACCCAATTTATGTCCGGATAATTGAAGTCGCACATCACGACTACATTGCCCTGCTTCCCAGCTATTTCTATTTGGAAGTGTAGGTAAGCCTCCTCTCCCTCCCCTATATTTGGCGGTTTATAACAAACGCCCAGCATCCGCCATATTTAATTCTAGCCATAAGGATTCCACGTCCTCCCCACTATTTGACGTGATATCGTCCCGTATGTGAATTTCTAGATATATATTTTTTCAAAAATATTCATAACATCAGTTATGTGATATTATTTTTAACATAAATGCCTCCCCCCCCCCCCCCTTCTCCCACATCTGTCCCTCCTGAACAGGTTGTACCCCTCTATATTAGTAGCCCAATCAAGCCCAATCCTGTCTAGCCAGGTTTCCGCTATTCCCACTATTTTGAAGTCCTCTTTGAGGAGCCGGTAACCGACTGAGAAGTCAACCCAGTTCTCCAGGAAACCAAAGCCCTCATTCCGACACCAGCTCCGGAGCCACTTGTTGAGTTTCCTCAACTTGCGCTGTCTGTCCGGAGTGGCTCGTGGCACCCGCAGTATCTCAGAGAATACTCCTTTTTTTTCATCCTAGCATCAAGGTCTCCGAACTCCTTTTTTAGGACACTCCAATTTCCTCCTTTTTTGTAATTGGTGCCGATGTGCACCATGACAGCGGGTTCGTTCCCAACCCCATCTAGTAATCTGTCAATTCGTTCCACAATGTGTCGAACACGAGCCCCCGGTAAGCAGCACACTGTTCGACGCTCACGGTCCCGATGACAGATTACCCTGTCTGTCCGCTTGATGATGGAGTCTCCAACCACCAAGATCTTCCTCTCTTGACCCTCCATCCTGCTCCCATCCTTGCTGGAGTAATCACTCCCCCTGCGAGGAGGCATCCTGCTCCAGCAGTGTCCCTCCTGAACTATTATCCCTAACATTCTGCAACCTGGCATATTTGTTGGGGTGAATCAGTTCAGGACTGACCTCTCTCGCAGTCTTCCCTCTTCACCTCCTACGAACGGTAACCCAGTTACCCACCTCTGGATCCTGCTCCTCCAAACACCCCTCCTCATCTAGACCACCCTCCACCACAGCCTAGTGCGTTAGGTCCAGACTCCTTTCCATGTTGGTTATGCTCCTTAGTGTTGCCAGTTTGCTGTTTAGATCTAGAATCTGGGTTTCCAAACAAACCACTCGCTCACATCTAGCACAAATGTATTCCCCCTCGAATGCGTGTTCAAGAAAGGCATACATTGCGCACGACATGCACCTGGTTGCATACCCACTCATGGAAGACATTATTCCCCCTTTTTTATTTTACAATTATACTCATAATTAAATTTAAACTTTACCCTGCGATTAAATTCAATTACACTCCTGCCCTGGAATTAATTACTTCACAATTACACTACTGCCCTGGAGTTTAAATTACACTACTGCCCTGGGTTTTAAATTAAACTACCGCCCTGGGGTTAAAATTATACTACCGCCCTGGGTTTAAATTACACTACTGCCCTGCGGTTAAAATTACACTACCGCCCTAGGTTTTAAATTACACTACCGCCCTGGGGTTAATTTACACTACTGCCCTGGGGTTAAATTACACTACCTCCCTGGGATTAAATTACACTACCGCCCTGGGGTTAAATTATACTACCGCCCTGGGGTTAAATTACACTATCGTGTTACAGGAACCCCCCCTCTCTTTCATACGACCTGATCTTGCAGTCCCTCTGCTCCGTTCCTCCAGTTCTCTTCTCTGGCCAGGTCAGGTCCCGTCCGCACGATCCTCTCACTCGTTAACTCTCTCTCCAGCTGTCCTGGCCCACGGGTCCCGGCTCGGCTCTTGCGTGCATCTCCCTCTCTCTCTCCACTTCCGCTTCGCTCCCCCTCCTGTCGTCGCGGTCCTCGCTTCCGTCCATACTCTCGTCAGGCTTCCCTAACTCCGATCCTTCAGCTCCCGTCCCAGGTCCGGTCCCAGGAGTGCCGGTGTTGTGTCGAATTCAGTTCCGCGTCGATATCTGTTCTCCTAGCCGCTCAGCTATTTCCGTAACTGCTTTTCCTTCCTTCAGCTGCATATGAATGTACATAGACCCGCCTCTATCCCGCCTCTCTCAAAGCTCCGGTTTTCAGTTAGTTAGAGTCTGAGATGACAGTGTGTGCGATGTGATCGCTGGACTCAGCCCGATGAGATCGTCTGTCCTTCACATTCCTCCACAGTCTTATGCTGGCTGCGATCTGCTCCATGTCCTCTTCTACTCTCCAGAGGATAAAACGCAGGATTCACAATACACATTTTTATTTATCTGTATATGTGTGTGAAGGAGAACTTAACACAGACACATGTATAGAGTTTTCTCACTTTCTGGTGAATTCCACAATGCTCATCATAATTCCCAGCGCTTATAATAATCCGCAGCGTTTACCATAATCCTCTTTCGGCACCACTCATTATAATCCGCATATCATCATATGCTCATCATAATCCGCAGTGCTCATAATCCGCACATCATAATCTGCATATCATAATCCGCTCATCATAATCTGCACCGCTCATCATAATCCGCACTACTCATCATAATCCGCTCATTATAATCCGCACCGCTCATCATACTCCGAGTTACTCATCATAATCCGCACCTCTCATCCGCAACTCACTCATCATAGTCCGCACTGCTCATCATAATCCTCACCGCTCATCATAATCCACTCATTATAGTCCGCTCATCCTAATCCACATGGATAATCTTAAACCATACAACCGATCGTAATCCTTACTGCTCATTGTATTCAACAATGATAATCTTAATCAGCAATACTCATTGTAAGCATGCCCCAGATCCCAGATAGACCATCCTCACTGTTCCTCAATTCATCAGACCCTTGTTGCCCAGGGGAAACGGATTCTGATAGCAGGTTGACATTTGCTATCCAATTTGGTTCCCCCCTCCAATATGGCCTACACGCCATTGCAAGGGTAAAGCTCAATTGTGTATGCCACCTCTGTGTGTCCCACAACCCAGATAGACCATCCATACTGTTCCTCAATTCATCAGACCCTTGTTGCCCAGGGGAAACGGATTCTGATAGCAGGTTGCCATTTGCTATCAAATGTGGATCCCCCCTCCAATACGGCCTCCACACCATTTCAAGGGACAAAATCAATTGTGAATGTCACCTGTGAGTGCCCCACACCCCAGATAGACAATCCACACTGTTCCTCAATTCTTTAGACCCTTGTTGTCCAAGGGAAATGGATTCTGATAGCAGGTTGCCATTTGCTATCAAATTTGGTTCCCCCCTCCAATATGGCCTCCTCGCCATTCCAAGGGTCAGGGGGGTACGGCCGATACTCATTTAAGGAGTCCGGGCAGCCTCCGGGGCCCGCCCGGGACTCTTACATGAGTATTGGCTGACGGTGAAGGGCGAGAAGGCGGTAGGGCCCCCGCAGCAGCGGCGGAGGCTTGGCCCTCGAGCAGCGTCACCCCATCAGTGACGCTGCTCGTCTGAAGGCAGACTTGTTAGTGACGTGACGTCACTTCCGGTCAGTCCAGGGGGAGAGGAGGCATGGTGTACAGGTAAGAGGAGCTGGGAGGGAGGGGGATGCAGCCCTGACCAGCCCACCTGAGACCCCTTCAGACAGTCCAGCCCACCAAAGACAGTCTCAGATGGGCTGTGCAGCATCAATGGTAAAAATCTCCTTTAAAAAAGGAGTTCAGAGACTTAGGTGCTAGGCTGAAAGAAAGGACCTCCACAGTGGTATTCTCTGAGATACTGCCGGTGCCAAGAGCCACTCCGGACAGACAGCACGAGTTGAGGGAACTTAACAAGTGGCTCCGGAACTGGTGTCGGAAAGAGGGCTTTGGTTTCCTGGAGAACTGGGCTGACCTCTCAGTCAGTTACCGGCTCTTCAGCCGAGACGGGCTGCACCTTAATGGGGAAGGTGCAGCATCTCTGGGGGGAAAAATGGTTAAAAGACTGGAGCTTTTAAACTAGATAATGGGGGGAGGGTAAAATAAAAACCAAAAAATTAAACATTAAACAAGTAAACATGACTAATAACATAGAAGGACAGAATACAGGAGTAAATAGTGGGCTCACTCCAGGCAACATAGTCCAACTAGTCAATCAATCAAACATAGAGAACAAACTCAATGTAGTCAATAAAGTAACTTCATCGGGAGGTTTTAGGATGTATCACTTCTGTGACGGTGCAGAATTTTTGCCTATCCAAGAAATTCAGACTCGCTCTAACCCCCCCATGACCTTCTGGAAAGCACTCCAGGTGCGCCACTTCCTTACCCAGGCAGTGAGACGCACACAGGATATGCCCCTTCTGACACCCTTTGAGGAGAGATGTCTGGAGAAGGGCCCCATCCGTCATGGCTTGTCAGTATCCTACCATTTACTTAGTGACCCACCTGATCTTCCATATCCAGTTTACATTTCCAAATGGGAACGGGATTTGGAAACTTCTTTCACGGCTTCTCAAGTAGACAGGATCTTCCAGATGACACATAAAGCCTCCATATCCAGCAGTGTCCAAGCAGGTTGTGCTTGGACACTGTGTCCAAGAGACAGGTTTTAAGATCTTATCCAGATGGTACCGAGTGCCAAAGACCCTACATAAAATGTTCCTGCAGTGCTCTGCTGGCGCTGCCAGAGTCAAGAGGGGTCGCTACTACATATCTTTTGGTCCTGCATGCTGCTCAGGGAGTTCTGGGACAAGGTAGCGGATATCTGTAAAAGATTGACTGGCATTAGTCTAGGGTCCGACTCGGCTGAATACTTACTGCACCTAGCTCCTATGCCACTACGGCGATACAAGAAGTCCATGTTAGTACAGTTACTAAATGCGGCAAAAGTATGCATCCCGCTGTATTGGAAGCGCACATCTGCACCCCCGATCTCACTGTGGCTCTCGAGGATTGGGGATATTTATAGAATGGAAGATCTTTTAGCCTCAGCTAACCACAGGGTTTCCCAATTTAACCGTACCTGGTACTACTGGACGGGATTCACTACGTCCCGGGATTACTTAGCATTACCGGGAGAGGAATAGTTTTACAATCCAGTTGAGTCTTGCATCGGCAACTGACCCGCTGGGGATGGAGATATATAAAAGTACTTACCAGGATACACCAGTTACTGAGAGTCAACAGCCAGGAATTCAGACTGCGTAAAGGGGTGATTGACTGGCTCTGATTCCACACTGGCGAATAAATAGATGTATCTCTTGCAGCTGCCTCTCTACCTTCCGGCTCCTTCCTTTCCCCCCCTCTTCTCTTTCTTCTCTATCCCCTGTCCCAGTGCTACAAGGTACGCGGATAGAATTTGGTGCTCTTACTAATCCAGGATGACATTAACCAGCTTAGACAGAGTTATCTAAGAAAGTAATGATATACAGGATTGTAGAACACACACTCATACACTCAGATGTATACTACCGCTGCCTGTTTTCAAGCTATATTTTGATGTATTTTCTATACTCATGTTTATTTTTATTTTTTCTATTGTATTGACAAAATCTATAAATAAAGAATTAAAAAATAAATAAAAATAAAGTAACTTCAATTGCCAATAGTGATCCAATTAGGAATTGACCAACCATAACAAAAACAATTTTAAAAGTAGTGGTGAGCATGAGGGGAGCAAACGTCTGATCGATAAAAGTACAAAAATTAAATGTATGTTCACCAATGCTAGAAGTCTAGCAAATAAATTAGAAGAACTTGAAGTTATGTTACTCGAGGAGGACTACGATATAGTGGGAATAGCAGAAACTTGGTTAGATAGCGCACACGATTGGGCTACTAATATAGAAGGGCTAATATAGAAGGGGGGGGGGTATGCATATATGTTTAAGATAACCTCATTATGCACATACGTGACGATATCACGTCAGATGGTTGGGGATGATGTGGAATCTTTATGGCTAGAACTAGATAGAACAGATCTTAGCCGTAAACTTATTGTGGTTGTCTGTTATAAACCTCCAAATATAGGGGAAGAGGAGGAGGCCCACCTACAATCCCAAATAGAAATAGCTGGGAAACAGGGAAATGTTGTGGTAATGGGTGACTTAAATTACCCGAGCATCAACTGGGCCAATGGAACTTCCCATTCGGCAAAGGTGGCCCGTTTTCTTAACATGTTGCGAGGCAATTTCATGGAGCAGATGGTTGAGGTACCAACTAGGAAAAATGCAATCCTAGATCTGATCATCTGCAATAATACAGAGTTAATAGAGGATATTGTAATCGGGAGATACTGGGTAATAGTGATCACAAGGTGATTGCTTTTAATATTGGGTACTGGAAAGGGAAATGCGCTGGTCGGACGAGAAGCCTAAACTTCAGAAAGGCTAACTTTGATAAACTATGCAATATTGTGGGTGAAATCAAATGGGAAAACGTATTTCATAAACTAAACTTTGACCAGAAGGGGGACTGTTTCAAGAACAAATTAAAAAATGCTATTACCAGGTGTATACCGTTGGGTAACAAAAGTAAAAGATCAAAAACAAAACCTATATGGCTAAATAAAACAGTAAAACAACACATTAAGGAAAAGAAAGTGGCATTCATTAAGTATAAAACGGAGGGGACAGTATTGGCATTCCAAAACTACAAAGAATGTAATAAAAGATGTAAACTAGTAGTCCGGGCAGCTAAAATTGAATGTGAGAAGTATATCGCCACAGTTAGTAAAAGGAACCCCAAAAAATGTTTTCAATACATAAACAGTAAAAAGGGAGAAAGGAACAGATAGGCCCAATAAAGGACGAAAATGGGAGGTTAGTTACAAACGACAGAGAGAGGGCCTAGGCGTTAAATACTTTTTTCTCGTCGGTATTCACCAAGGAAAAAGACGGGTTTAATGTACATGATAAAATACAGAATTTAACAGAAAATATACCTCAGTGGTTGACTGAAACCAGGATACAACATAGGCTTAAACTACTTAATGCAAATAAAGCATTAGGTCCTGATAATCTACACCCCAAGGTACAGAAAGAACTCAGCCAGGTAATAACGAGACCATTGTTCCTCATTTTTAAGGAATGACTGTGCCAAGCGACTGGTGAAGGGCAAATGTGGTACCTATAAATAAAAGAAAAAGGGTCAAAATGCCAACCCGGGAACTATAGACCAGTTAGTCTGACATCCATAGTATGCAAACTGTTAGAGGGAATTATTAAGCACTACTTAGTAGAATTCATCCAGGATCATGGCATAATAACTGACAACCAGCATGGATTTAGGAAGGATCGTTCTTGCCAGACCAACCTGCTAACCTTTTACAAAGGGGTTAGTAAAGATCTGGATGGAGGTAGGACGGTAGACGTAGTGTATCTGGACTTCTCCAAAGCATTTGATACGGTGCCACATAAACGCTTGTTACACAAGCTGAGGGCTATGGGCATAGATGAAATAGTGTGCACGTGGATAGAAAACTGGTTACAGGAATGTGTACAAAGAGTATCAATAAATGACACCTTTTAAGACTAGGCTGAGGTCATGACTGGCGTGCCCCAGGGTTCTGTGCTGGGCCCCATGCTCTTCAACCTGTTTATTAATGATATAGGGGAGGGAGTAAATAGCAATGTCTCAGTGTTTGCTGATGATTTGAAAATTGGGAGGGTAATAGACACAGATTTAGACATTGTAACATTACAGGAGGACTTGGGCAACTATATGGCAGATGAAGTTCAACGTCGACAAATGCAAGGTATTGCACTTTGGAGTTAAAAATAGGCAAAGGGACTATACACTTATGGGTGTGCCACTAGGGAAGTCGGAAATGGAGAGGGATTTGGGGGTCATTGTAGAACTTAGATTGAATATCAGCTCGCAGTGTCAGGCTGCTGTAAACAAAGCAAGCAGAGTCCTGTCCTGTATTAAGAAGGGAATGTATTGCAAGGACAAGTCTATAATTTTGCCACTTGAGGCCTGGTTCACACCTGAACGTTTTGTATATGCGCGTTTTACACGTGTTTTCCCCTGGCATTTTTGCGCGTTTTAATTCACGTTTTTAGCACGTTTTTGTATATTAAAAAAGTGCGACGTACGCACGGTTTTGAGCGACTACAGAGGTGTCCAATGAAAAAGAATTCCGGTCTTTCCGCAAGCGTCCAATGAAAAAGACTAGACGCAGCATTTCCTTTTCCTGTATGCAAAGGACCGTGTGGTGTGTGCAGTGTCTTTTGTTACAGAGGAGAGTTGCGATTTAATTGATTTTTCATTGATTATGGAGCTCGGCAAACGAAGACGGACTGCAGCAGTCGTTGCAGCAGTGCGGTTGATACGATTGAGGAGAAGGAGAGACAGCAGGCGACGGTTCTGGGTCCATCCAGTGATAGCGAACCGTGAAGAAAGAGGCCAGTTTTGGGCCATGTATGAGACACTTCATGGACATGAGGAGAAGTTCTTCACCTATACCCGCATGTCCATAAATAGGTTAGTACATAAACAATTGTTAGTGCTTATTTTTGTTCTGTCCCATGTAAGTTGCATCATCGATTTTAATGGAATATATGTATATGTTGTTCATGTATTTATATTGCTAATTGCTAGTATTGACCACAAACCTGTATATATATTACAGTTTTGAAGAGCTACTCGGATTGTTGTCTGTCCAGTTGGAGCGTCAGGACACATTCATGCAAGACAGCATTCCTCCACCGGAAAGATTAATCATTACTTTGCTGTAAGTTCACTCCATCACTCCTTTGTTGAATTATAGACCAATTAAACATTGGCGTAAAGAAGCATAAATAGAGTTATATATGATTAAATGTGTGCTCCCTGTGATTTTCTGCGGCTCTAGGTATGAAATTAGTTATTTATGTGCATTAATTTATAAATATAAATTAGTGCATATCAATCACCAATTTGTTATATACACACTGACATGGCGAATTGCTCAGGCAGCGAGCTGGAAGCTACACTGAGTTAAAATAAGGTGAGCAATAGGCAAGCTGACAGAACTGCTAAAAAGCGGCATGAGATTCAGTTTAAGCTGCCAGACCAGTGCAAGAGCAAGGTAGGAACAAGGCACATGTAGTGGAAATAGAACAGCTATTTTCAGATCTGTGATACACCGGTTTGTGGAACTACAAATAACAGATCAACGCTGATCTGGGACAGTACTGACAGTACCCCCCTCCTCAACTAAATTATAATCTGTTTTCAAGTGCTATTTATATGGAATTGTATATTAATGCTCTGTGTGTTGTGCCCTGTGCGTTGTGCTGTTCTAACCTAGGTGTCTTGGTGATATGCATGTTGACGTATGGCATGTGTGAACCTCCTCCATATGTTTAACACAACCTTTTATATAACAAAATCCTAAACATATTTTAAACCTTCATCTTAAACCCTAAAAGAAACACACAAACTCATTGATAAATGTTCCTAAAATTTTCCTATAAAAAAATAACATCAAAGGCATAAAAAAAATTTCCTGCTCAACTGGGTAGGATAAGAAACTGAAAACGGTACCTATAATCAAACATGGAAGTACGGAATTTTCAAGGCCAAATTTATAAATTTTGATAATTTGGGAGCGCAAAGTTAGGCTCGTCCTCCCTCATTCCACGTGTGGAATAGCCAGCTGTTATTTGTGTGTTGGTGGTGGAGCTATGTGCCAGGCTGGTGGAGGGATAAACATAGGGTGAATGTGGGCGTGGGTGCCATGTTTGTGGGTGGTGCTGATGCTGCATGGGTGTGTGTGGGTATGCTTGTGAAGCGTGTGTGTGCATGTGCTGGACATGTTGAGGTGGATGTCGAATGGGTGGGGCAGGTATGGGTGCAGTGGCATGTGGTGTAGAGTCATCCGGGGAAATTTCGGAGTCAAGGACTCTGGTGAGTGCTTCCCGTATTGCCGACTGTCTTTGTAAAGGCAGCATTTTCAGCTTGTCCTCCAAGCTGAGCAGGAAATAAGCCTCGCCTGACAGCCTGGGGACAGGATGTGACATGGAGTCCAGGACATCAATCAGTCTGTCCTCCTCCCTTTCCAATCTCTGGCGTCGGGGCCTGAGCACTGTACGCCTGCGTACAGTGGCCCTGGATGGTGGGGCAGACGGGGTTGGTGTTGCCAGTCGTGGTGGTGGTGTGCTGCTTGGTGGGGGTGGGCTCAGTGGTCCTGGGGAGAAGGAGGGCTCTGTGTGTAATGTTGGCGATTCCACCTCGTCCTCTTCAGGCCTCTCAGTAGCTTCCCAGCTACTGTCGGTGCTGTAAAGAGTAATAAACAATACATAAGTATTTGCTATATATTATTCTATGCATGTTAGATAAGACTACATTCATGACTTAGTAATTGTAATTGACGTGACTTACCTACGCATTTCAAGACATGGAATCAGAAATGCCAGCTGCTCCGCATGAATGTAGCGGTATGGGGCACTGGCAGCCGAGCCACTACGGTATTCCCGCTGCTTTCTACGGTGGCGCGTAAAGGCGTCCTTAATGCTCTTCCACTTTGTTTTTAGGATATTGACTGTGGAAACAAAATGTAAACATGAACTAATTAAATTCTTGCTTTTATCTTTCATTTCTTAGGTATTTAGCGACTGGACAGTCCTTGGCAAATCTATATTTCTCGTTCATGATTGGGAAATCTACTGCGAGCAAGTTGATTAAGGAAACGTGTTGTGCGATATGGGAGGTCCTGCATGATGTAGTCATGTCGAAACCCACCAAAGAGGAGTGGCTGGAAATTTCAGGATTGTTTGCTACGTCATGCAATTTCCCAAACTGCGTGGGAGCCATAGATGGCAAACATATCCACATTGTCAAACCAATTGGGAGTGGCAGCCGATTTCTTAACTATACATTTTTTTTTCCGTTGTGCTCTTTGCGGTAGCAGATTCAAATTACTGCTTCCGCTGTATTGATATTGGATCATACGGCAGCAGCTCAGACTCTGCGGTATTTGCCCATTCACAATTCGGACTGAGGTTGCGCCACGGGGATCTTGACCTCCGGGGAACACCGCGCTGCCTGGTACTGCTCAACCTGCAATGCCCTTTGTATTCGTAGGAGACGAGGCCAATGAATCTCAAAATTGAAAACGCCATCTCTGCAGTGAAGGCAGCTTGTGCCCTTCACAAGTTTGTGCGTTGCAGGGATGGGTTTAATTTTGACGATTCATTGGCGCATTGCATGGAGAGTAGCCATTGCAGCGACAGCCGTGGAACAACGAATGGTGGCAGCATTCGTGACGAATTTGCTGCATACTTCATGTCATTCTTTTTCTGCTTCTTGCTCACCCAACAACTTTGTCTGTAGGAAGGGAGTGGTCTGTAGCCATGTGCGGAACTCCGCGTTCTATGCACGATTTTTGCTACGAAACCGCGCAAACACTCATTTCAGCCCGTTCCCGTCGAAGTCTATGGGCGCGAACGCGCTACAAAACGGCCCAATACGCCGCAAAGAAGCTCCTGTACCTTTTCAGGCGTAGGCCGTTTTGTAGCGCGTTCGGACGGGCTGAAATACGCCAAGGTGTGAACCAAACCCATTGAATACAATGGGATTTAGATGTTTGAGCGTTTTGTAGAGCGTTCGTCGAGCGTTGAACGCGCTACAAAACGTTCAGGTGTGAACCAGGCCTTACAGATCACTGGTTCGGCCACATCTGGAGTATGCGGTCCAGTTTTGGTCACCAGTACTCAGAAAAGATGTCCTTGAGCTAGAAAAAGTCCAGCGGAGGACAACCAAACTCATTAGGAGTTGGAGGACCTGATCTATGAAACAAGGTTGTTAAAATTAAATATGTTCTCTTTGGAGGTTAGGAGATTAAGGGGGGACATGATTATATTGTATAAACTGTTCAAGGGTGACAGCAACATTATTACCAAACTCTTTACGGTTAGCTCCGTTACAAAGACCAGAGGGCACCACCAAAACTTGGTGGAAAAAAAAAATTCAACAAGCGGGGCGCAAGGGGTTCTTCACAGTTAGAGCGGTTAAGGTATGGAACTCACTGCCGCAGGAAGTGATTGCAGCTAAGAGTGTGGAATCATTCAAGAAACTCTTGGACGCGTTCATTGGAGACCATAACATACAGGGCTACAGGTACTCCTAAGAGCAATACACACGCACACACCAAATCAAACATAAATGCATACACGCAATAGGTTGGACTTAATGGACTTATGTCTTTATTCAACCTCAAATACTACGTTACTATGGTGGGCTCTGCAGGGCCACTCTCAGGTGGGTCCAGCGCGTCGTCACTAAGCCCTGCGTCCAGCGTGTCGTCACTAAGCCCTGCGTCCAGCGCGTCGTTATTAAGCCCTGCGTCCAGTGCATCGTCACTAAGCCCTGCGTCCAGCGCGTTGTCACTAAGCCCTGCGTCCAGCTCGTCGTCACTAAGCCCTGCGTCCAGCATGTCGTCCCCAAGCCCTGCATCCATCGCTTCATCACCAAGCCCTGCGTCCAGCGGGTCACTCTGTCCTGTGTCCAGCGGGTCACTCAGCCCTGCGTCCAGCCGGTCACTAATCCCAGAGTCCATCGCGTCACTAATCCCTGAGTCCAGCAGGTCACTAATCCCTGAGTCCAGCAGGTCACTAGCCCCAGAGTCCAGCGCGTCACTAAGGGTTAGTTCACACCATAAGCAGTGCGTTCCGGTCCGATTCTGGTCGGAACGACCTGCCCGCATTGCGGCCGGCTCACTTATTTGCCGGGCTAGAAGGGGCGTGGTGGGCCATTGAAGGGAATGGCACCATAGCCACACCCTCCGGCCGTAATGCGATCGCCCGCACGGGATCGCAAGGCACATTGTGCCTGCAGTGCGTTGTGGTGCGATAGAAATGCTGCAAGCACTATTTTGATTGCGTCCATCAGGCTGAGTGACCCGATGGACGCAGGGCTTAGTGACGAAGCGCTGGACACAGGGCTTAGTGATGACATGCTGGACGCAGGGCTTAGTGACGACGCGCTGGACGCAGGGATTAGTGACGACGCGCTGGACGCAGGGCTTAGTGACTACGCGCTGGACGCAGGGCTTAGTGACGACGCACTGGACTCACCTGAGGGTGACCCTGCAGAGCCCACCATAGATGCTGCACAGTCCACCTGACACTGTCTATGGTGGGCTCTGAAAGGGTCTCAGGTGGGCTGGTCAGGGCTGCATCCCCCTCCCTCCCAGCTCCTCTTACCTGCACACCATGCCTGCTCTCCCCCCGGACTGACCGGAAGTGACGTCACTTCTGCAAGTCCGCCTTCAGACGAGCAGCATCACTGATGGGGCCCCTGGACAACGAGGGTCTTATGAATTGAAGAACAGTGAGGATGGTCTATCTGGGATCTGGGGCACTCAGAGGTGGCATTCACAATTTATTTTGACCCTTGAAAGTGTGTGGAGGCCATATTGGAGGGGGGAACCAAATTTGATAGCAAATGGCAACCTGCTATCAGAATCTGTTTGCCCTGAACAACAAGGCTCTTATGAATTGAAGAACAGTGAGAATGGTCTATCTGGGATCTGGGGCACTCAGAGGTGGCATACACAATTGACCCTGACCCTTGTAATGGCGTGGAGGCCATATTGGAGGGGGGAGCCAAAGTTGATAGCAAATGGCAACCTGTTATCAGAATCCATTTCCCCTAGACAACAAGGGTCTGATGAATTGAGGAACAGTAAGGATGGTCTATCTCGGGTGTGGGGCACACAGAGGTGGCATTCACAATTGATTTTTGTCCCTTGAAATGGTGTGGAGGCCGTATTGGAGACGGGAACCACATTTGATAGCAAATGGCAACCGGCCCCTATTAGACTGACCACCCAAGGCGGCACGCTCTCAGCAAACCCCGAGAACATTTTAGCCTCCTTCCAAGAGAACCTTACCTCTCTCTACGCCAAACCCCGCACTTTTAACGTGGAAAAGGCGGATGGCATCCTCCAAGATGTAGCACTCTAGCAGATCACACAGGAGACCTCGGACCACCTAAATTCAGATGTTACCACTGAAGAAACACTTCTAACTAGCAAACATCTCAAACCATCTAAAGCCCCTGGCCCTGACGGCTTCGCGGCGATCTATTATAAAAAAATTGGCTCCCCTTCTGGCACCTAAATTGGCCATGATGTATAATTCCCTTAGACAGGGTCAAACACTACATCCCTAATCACTATTAGCCTTTGTTTCGATGATTCCCAAACCTGACAAAGACACACAGAATCCCAGTAACTATAGGCCCATATCATTATTAAATGTGGACATCAAAATCCTAACTAAAATACTAGCCACGCGCCTTAACCTTATTCTCCCCAGTATTGTTCATAGAGATCAGGTGGGCTTCATCCCAGGCAGACAGGCGGGGGATAATATCCGCAAAATAATTCATCTAATCCATACCCTCCAATCCCGTAAAATCCCGGGTTTTCTCTTGTCCCTAGATTTACAGAGGCATTTGATTCTATCTCATGGGAGTATCTTTACTATATCCTTCATAAATGGGGCTTTGGAGAATCCTTCCTGGCGTGGTTACAGGTCCTATACTCAAATCCGACGGCCCAGGTAAAGTACCTGGGTCATCTCTCCCAGGAGATACCAATGCGCAGGGGAACACGCCAAGGTTGCCCCCTGTCCCCAGCCCTCTTTGCGCTGGCAATTGAACTCCTGGCCATTCTCCTTCGCTCTATCCCCAATATCAAAGGCATTGAACTGGCAGGGGTGGAATATAAGGCTAGCCTCTTTGCGAATGACGTCCTGCTGACCCTGACGCAGCCGCACACCTCAGTCCCTAACCTGCTTAACCTCCTACAGCACTTCTCCTCCATATCCGGGTTGTCAGTGAACTGGGGAAAATCCGCTGCTTTAAATGTAACCCTGCCCGCACAAATGTATGAACACCTTAGTGCCAACTTCTCATTTGCATGGGCTAAATCCCAATATCCCCTAAATCAAATATCTGGGAATTAAAATTACGAACTCATACGAAACCTTGTATGCCGCGAATTATGTCCCTTTATTCAAAACGCTGAAACAACTGCTTAACTCATGGTCTACCCATAACCTGTCATGGCTGGGGAAAGTATCTGCGGTTAAGATGACGTTTTTACCCAAACTCCTCTATCATTTTAGGACCTTGCCGGTGCATATTCCACCTTATGCTATGCGCTCAATACAGCGGAGTATTCTCCAGTTCATCTGGCATCCCCTCAGAGCCAGAGTGGCGTGCACTACTTTGTATAAGCATAAAAAGGGTGGTGGAGTGGGCCTTCCCAATGTGATGCTGTACTACCAAGCAGCTCAAATTGTATCTCTGATAACTATGCACCAGCGTCAGTCACCCCCTCTCTGGCTTATGCTGGAAATCCAGAACTGCTATCCAATGCTTCTTACAGCCTTGCCCTGGATACCACCCTGTGAGAGGCCAAGGACTTTAAGTCCCCTTATGATGCATACATTGAAGGTATGGGACTCTATCAAATATTCAGCACACCTGATCTCACCATACCTTCCTTTGCTTCCCTTATTCGCCCAACCACTATTTAAGCCGGGCATGGACAACCCCACGGCCTTTAGTTGGTGGACAAATAACGGATTTCGTATGGTACATGACCTATTACGCTACTCTGCCATTCCTTCCTGGCAATACCTGAGGGACCATCACCAGATACCGGGGAGCGAACATTTTAGATACCTCCAACTACATCACTGGATCTCTACTCTGATTCAGAGGAGGGATCCCGCTACACTATTTACATGTTTGGAACATACTGTATGTGCATCCACGCTCCGGAAGGTACAGGTCACATAACAATTCTCTACGCACAATTGAATAGACTGGTCACCCACACTTCCCACACATATGTACGCAGCTGGGAAGGGGAACTGTCCCAACAGTGGTCCATGAAGGAATGGCAACAAATTTGGAACAATATAGCTAAATGCTCCATCAACGTCACTAACCCAGAGGTAGCCTACAAGGTAATGATGAGGCGGTACCTGGTCCCGGCTAGAGTGGCTCGCCTGTTCCCGGCATCCTCAAGCACTTGCTTCCGGGGATGTGGGCAGACGGGACATGCAACACATATGGTGGCGCTGCCCCTTTGCTACTCGGTTTTGGGTTAGGATATTTAAATTAATTGGTTCCCTATTTGCAATATACCTTCCTATAAATCCTCACTATGCACTTTTTCATGTTTCCATATCAGAATTGAGTAAACCCCAACGAGCTTTGTCACATTTTATTTTTTTGGCGGCCAAACTGACGCTGGCGGGTAACTGAAAGAAGCAGCAGCTTCCCTACGTGGAATTTACCCACAGGTTAGACAACATTATGCTTAATGAAAGGCTGTCCAGTATCTTGGAAGACAAACATTCTAGATTTCTAAATGTGTGGGAACCATGGCTCTCATCCCGTCACCCGGGGATTGACCCAGCGAGCTATCGTGGTATCTGATGCAAGGTGAACAACACAAGGTTGGAGGTGATGGAGTTGGGGACGTACAGTCTCCGTTGATTTGTGGGAGGCTTGGTGTTAGCGACCTGTAGGACCCCCCTATCCCTGGTAGTGCGGGTAACCCTGACACTACTACCCCTCCTAACGATCCTCTACCCCCCCCCCCTTTTTCGTTTTTTTTGTTTTTTTTCCAATGTTTTATTTATTTTTTATCCCATCTATACGTTACTCGGGGCCTCTACCCCGTTTGCTGCTTACTGTTACTAATTGGAACACTAATCTGGAGCGCAGACCTACCATCTACGCAATTGCCATATAGGCTGATAGTTGGGATAAGAGGGGTAGAATGTGTAGTCTTCTGACTCCTGGAGGGTTTGAATCTATAATGTAAGGTTACATCTGCTATGATTTCATGTTTGTCCCGAATACCTGTTCGACTGATGTAATGTGAACCAATATCTTTACATTGTGTGTTACTTGTGACATTTCAATAAAAACATTGAGACAGAAGAACAGTGAGGATGGTATATCTGTGGTGTGGGGCACTCAGAGGTGGCATTCACAATTGATTTTGACCCTTGAAATGGTGTGGAGGCCATATTGGAGGGGGGAACCAAATTGGATAGCAAATGGCAACCTGCTATGAGAATCTGTTTCCCCTGGACAAAAAGGGTCTGATGAATTGAAGAACAGTGAGGATGGTATATCTGAGGTGCGGGGCACTCAGAGGTGGCATACACAATTGATTTTGTCCCTTGTAATGGTGTGGAGGCCATATTGGAGGGGGGGAACCAAATTTGATAGCAAATGGCAACCTGCTATCAGAATTCATTTCCTCTGGACAACAAGGGTCTTATGAATTGAAAAAACAGTGAGGATGGTCTATCTGGGATCTGGGGCACTCAGAGGTGGCATACACAATTGATCCTGACCCTTGTAATGGCATGAAGGCCATATTGGAGGGGGGAACCAAATTGGATAGCAAATGGCAACCTGCTATGAGAATCTGTTTCCCCTGGACAAAAAGGTTCTGATGAACTGAGCAACAGTGAGGATGGTCTATCTCGGGTGTGGGGCACACAGAGGTGGCATTCACAATTGATTTTTGTCCCTTGAAATGGTGTGGAGGCCATATTGGAGGCGGGAACCACATTTGATAGTAAATGGTAACGTGCTATCCGAATCCGTTTCCCCTGGACAACAAGGGTCTGATGAATTGAAGAACAGTGAGGATGGTATATCTGGGGTGTGGGGCACTCAGAGGTGGCATACACAATTGATTTTGTCCCTTGTAATGGCATGGAGGCCATATTGGAGGGGGCAACCACATTTGATAGCAAATGGTAACCTGCTATCAGAATCCGTTTCCCCTGGACAACAAGGGTTTGATGAATTGAAGAACAGTGAGGATGGTCTATCTGGGGTGTGGGGCACTCAGAGGTGGCATTCACAATTGATTTTGACCCTTGAAATGGTGTGGAGGCCATATTGGAGGGGGGAACCAAATTTGATAGCAAATGGCAACCTGCTATCAGAATCCGTTTTCCCGGGACAACAAGGGTCTTATAAATTGAAGAACAGTGAGGATGGTCTATCTGGGATCTGGGGCACTCAGAGGTGGCATACACAATTGACCCTGACCCTTGTAATGGCGTGGAGGCCATATTGGAGGGGGGAACCAAAGTTGATAGCAAATGTCAACCTGCTATGAGAATCTGTTTCCCCTGGACATCAAGGTTCTGTTGAATTGAGGAACAGTGAGGATGGTCTATCTGGGGTGTGGGGCACACAGAGGTGGCATTCACAATTGATTTTGTCCCTTGAAATGGTGTGGAAGCCATATTGGAGGCGGGAACCACATTTGATAGCAAATGGCAACCTGCTATCAGAATCCGTTTCCCCTGGACAACAAGGGTCTGTTGAATTGAAGAACAGCGAGGATGGTCTATCTGTGGTGTGGGACACTCAGAGGTGGCATTCACAATTGATCCTGACCCTTGTAATGGTGTGGAGGCCATATTGGAGGGGGGAACCAAAGTTGATAGCAAATGGCAACCTGCTATCAGAATCTGTTTCCCCTGGGCAACAAGGGTCTGATGAATTGAAGAACAGTGAAGATGGTCTATCTGGAATCTGGGGCATGCTTACAATGAGTATTGCTGATTAAGATTATCATTGTTGATTACAATGAGCAGTAAGGATTACGATCGGTTGTATGGATTAAGATTATCAGTGTGGATTAGGATGAGCGCACTATGATGAGTGGATTATGCTAAGCGGTGCAGACTATGATGAGTGGATTATGATGAGCAGTGCGGACTATGATGAGCGGATTATGATGAGCAGTGCAGACTATAATGAGCGGATTGCGCATGAGCGGTGCGGATTATGATGAGTAACTCGGACTATAAAGAGCGGTGCGGATTATAAGGGAGGAAAAAGCAGTTACGGAAATAGCTGAGCGGCTAGGGGAACAGATATCGACGCGGAACTGAATTCGACACAACACCGGCGCGCCGCACGCCCGTCACCCACACGCTCCACTCTGCAACGGCTTCCGCTTCCAGTTCAGCGTGTCACTGGACACGCAGCACTCAGCTCTCTTTATTTATCTTTAATTAAAGGACACAACAGAGACCTTGAACTCTGTACCGATGGGCTATACTGCCACTTGCAGAAGTAGAATGCTAGGCACAAAAAGAAGCTCGGCTCTGGGGGTGGCTGCTGCTGTTGGCCACACCCCCATCCAAGGCAACTCAGTTTTTTGCCATGCATCAAGGATTAAGAATCTGTCTCCCTGCAGGGGATCTTTGTTCCTATTGTTTTATCTCATAGGGTATTATTTTCTATTTTTTCTCTTCACTTTTCAATTGAATCACTTCACTTTTCTTCAATTAACAGTTAAGCTGGGTGACAGGCTGGATAATATAGATCCTTGTAGTCTCCCTAGCTTAGTCTGAGAGCAAGATCGGCTGCGACAGCCCTTTAGAAATTTGGGGCAGGCTATGAGATACCTCACGGGGAGATACATATGACCGACCAGCCATTGGGCTAGTTTGTCACAGTATCTCCCCTAGGCTTACAGGGACCCCATCTTGGTGGGAGGCATTCTGATTGGGAAATATTTCACATGACAGGTAGGTATATACCTCTTTATTTCACATGACAGGTAGGTATATACCTCTTTATTTCTACACCTAAAGGACAACTATGGGGTTAGGGCTTTTCCCCATAGTTCTGGGGAAACCAGTCCCCCTGTCATGGCTCTATGCCGGCACAGGATTGAGAAGTGAGCGAGCGCCGGGATGTGTTCGCTCACTTCCCGATCTACTGAGCCGACCTGTGACAGTTTCATTGTCACAAGTCGGCTAGAACTATGAGGATGAGTGAAAATCACTCACCTCATAGTTCTCCATTAATGGTATCTGTTGGGAATAGTATTTGGGCACATATATATGTGGGGTATGGCTGGCAGAGAACTGACAGCTGCCTCCATCCCCTCTCTCTGACAGAGTTTTTTTTATGCATCCTACTCAACCC
>NW_017308501.1:22910-51261 GCF_000935625.1 Nanorana parkeri | reverse complement strand
CCCCCCCCCCCCCCCATCCCCCCTTTGTAATGCTGAGCAAAAACTTTTACAGATATTTGCTGTCTGATTCTTGTAGTAAAGCCCAGGGAAACTGACCCAGTAAATTAAGCCTTTCCTTTTCAGCTCACAAGTATTTTTTCGTCCCTAAGATCCTCAAATAAAATTTAAAAGTCTGGTAAGTCCAGCTTCTCTGGTGGTCAGAAAAGGTCTTGGAAACCTTAGTCCTCCAAGCCTGTTGAGAAGACTTCTTCCGCATGAAGGCTTGCCGCCACCTGCCCCGCTCAAGGTGGGTAGACACCTACTTCTGCTTGTGGACCTGTGATTGTCTCACATTTCAGCTGGGTTTGCAAACTGGCTTAATCGGGATACAAAACAGAGTTTTATTCTCCTCCTCCAGCTCCCTTCTTTCATTCAAATCTTCATTTACGCAGATTCACTTATGTGATTTATGGTTAGCTGTAAGGAATCTGGTTCAAATGGGAGTCATTGTCCCAGTCCCACGATCAGAAAAATTATAAAGATATTATTCCATTTTTTTTTATGTTGTGCAAAAAAGACAGGGTTTGTCTGATTTAGATTATTGTCTTTGGCAAAGTCTGTGAGTTCAAAATGGAGTCTATCTGCTTGGTGCTCTGGCTCATTAGCATTTCCTACACTTTGTGGTGGGGAAGGACCATTTTCAGTTTGTGGGTCTTCTATTTGGCCTTGCCTCAGCCCCACAGGTAATTGCCAAAGTCTTGGCACTGGTTCTTGCCTTGTTGAGACAGCAGGGGATATCGGTGAGGACTTACTTGGATGGCTTCCTTTTTTGGGCAGATTCTTAGTTGGATATGGAAATTAATCTTCGTTTCGCCATGTGCACTCTGGAGGAGTTTATTTGAATCCTGAAATCTGGGAAATTGTCGTTGATTCTAGGGCTGCAGCTAACGATTATTTTCACAATCGATTAGTTATACCAGCAGCTTGTATAATGATTATATGGTGCAATGCAGAATACCAGCAGCTATAGAGGAATACAGCATTTGGCAGCAATAGTAGATTATGCTATAATGTACTATTGCTAGGACTTGTAGTCCTCTGTAGCTGGTGTTATTTTGCATTGTGCTGTATAATTTATTATTGCTGGGATTTGTAGTCCTATATAGCTGATGGTACATATACAGCATAATGTACCATCAGCTATAGAGGACTACAAATCTCACTAGTGATGAGTACTTGAGGAAAAGTATTGGTGCTCGTACTTGGTCTTGAAAAAATGGTATCAGTGCATCCATAAAATCTCCTTTTAACCTCCTTTTTATTTTACATAAAGATAAGGTAGTTCTTTGTCTTGAAATAGAGCTTCACTGTCTGGATATAGTTAGGGAGGTGCAAGTTTATTTGTCTACTACTGAATCTTTCTGTAAGTCAGATTATCTTTTTGCGATTACTGATGGCCCAAAGAAAGGAGAAGCTGCTTCTATGGATACCATTTCTTGTTGGGTCAGACAAGTTATTGTTCAGGCTTATGCTGTTGTAGGACAAATCTCCACCTTTTCCAGCTACAGCTCATTCTACTCATGCGGTTAGCATATCATGAGCTTTTCAACATCAAACACCTGTTTCTCAAGTCTAGAAGGCGCTACTTTGTCATCAGTACACACTTTCTATTCTTTGCATACCTCATTTTCCTCCCCATTCTACTTACAGTTGTCATTTTGACTAAAGGCAGGTTACTAGATCTCCCTTTACTTCCTGGAACTCTGGCACATGTGACTAGGACATGTGACCATGCACATCATCTCAGGGGAAGAAATTCCTTTTCCTGAGACAGAGGAGATTTCCCAGCAATACACTGCTAATGTAACCTTTCCAGGATGCACCGCTGGGGCACAATTACATCATTTGTGCCAAAGTGGACCAGGAAGTAGAAAAAAAGAAATTGCAAGTAAAATAAACATATGTTTGCTTAGCTAATGAATGTGAGATGATTTCATATCAGCATGCAGAGCTGTATGCTGATATAATTTTCAGTCAGAGGGGGTAAAGGTCCACTTTAAAGGTAGATGGGTAGAGCCGCAACTCAGGATCTTGCCTCAGGAGACCCTGGCAGATGTGAAAATACTTAATTTAATTCTTCAGTCAAACACTAGTATTGAGTGAACTGATCTTGTAATTAAATTAAGATTTTAACCCCCAACAGACTATTATGTAATGCTCCGAGGCAGTTTATCAAGTGTGGCGTGGATCACAGCTTCAGATATTTGTACCGTATGTTACTAAGACACAGTTCAATGAAAGCAGATGAGTCTGTATTTTAGAGTAGACACAGTTCAAATGGAAGCAGCTGATTGAGCTTAGGTGTTACTTGCAGTTTAGTGGTTTCAGAGGTACTCTGCTGCCACCCGGTGGTTTAGAGAGGAACTGCAGGACTCCAGTCCTTAGCTGCTGTTATGAGTGGAGTTCACGAGGTGATCTCTAAGAGGAGAGTCTCGTATGAGAGCAGGGGTGTTTGGTGACTTGGATGGCCATTGGAGAGGGGCTCTGTCCGACCCAATAACCTGGAGTAGGTTGTGCTGCCGCGGAGGTACTTGCCTGGCGTCAGGCTCCTAGCACGAAAGCCAGGCAAGTGTCTCCAGCAGCTTAAGACGAGGAAGGAGGAGGAGTCCGGTGACGTCACCCGAACTCCGACGGAGCTGCAGGAGATGCCGGCACCCGGGAGGTGAGATCGTTACACTATTATTGATCATAATAAACAATTTTTTTTTTTAATAAAATTTTTTAACTACAGCAAATTTATAACTAAACACTTAAAATATTTTCTGTATGTACATGCGAAAGTGATGGGGAGTGAAACACACAGGTATATATTTGTAGATCTATAAACAAAAAAATATATATTTTAAACATATTGGATGTATTGGAATAATTTTGTGAGTAAAAAAGAGGAGACCGAAGCATACTGTAAAATGTGTTATCTGGAAAGATACAAATGATAAGATTGTAATTTGTGGTGGGTACTCCTTAATGCTGTTCTGGTCATATCTAAGTTAGATTGCATAGCTGTGAATAGGGCTGGTAGAAATATAGGAGAGAAAGTGCCTTCTGCCATAGATATGGGAAGCAGTAGTAAGGAATAGGGAATCTCTAAATTTAGAAAATAATAAAAGAAATTCAGCATGCCTCTCATTCCCTTTTGTACTGTGCCAAGTCAGGCCTATACATTAGGGTGAGAGCCAGGGCCATAACTATGGGGTTCCAATTACTCCCAGGGAGTCCCCAGTCCTTGGATGCAGCCATGTGATAACTTCCCCTCACTCTGAAATGCCTGTTCTAATGAGCGGGTTTCACGGAAGGGGGCAATCTGTACTGGGGATCTGTACTGGGGGGGACTCTACTGTGGAAAGGGGAGAGGATTGTGACTTGGGGAGGAAGGAAATATTGTGTTGCACTTTGTCTACTGATGTCTGCATTAAGGCAGGAATGCAGTCAAGAACAGGCCGAGGTCAGCAGGAACTCAGGAACATGGGTGTGTCTGACAATCAGACAGCACAGGAGGACTGGATGTCACAGCCTAAATAGCCCTAAGGGCGCCAGAGCTCGAATTACATGTTGGCGCATGCACGTCCAAGCAAAGACACAGAACCTGGCAAATCTCTGTGGGCAAAACCAGGCACATGCAAACCACTGAGCATGAACTCTGGTTCTGGCTTCCTGACATTGGCTCCTCCCAAGGGGCAGCATCCGAAAGTTCATCTGAGTAACCTTGTCAGGGTGGTTCTGAAAAAAGGTTTGTATAAGTCTCTTGGCATGAACATTGGATTCCAGCTCCCATGAATTACCTTCCGGTCCATACCCCTTCCACTTAAAATATGTGTCACACCTCTACGTTACCTGCATTCCAGGATGGCTTAGACTTCGAACTCTTCCTCACCATTTACAATAACAGGCTCTGCAAGTCCAATGGAAAAGAGTTGGGAACATCATGTTTCAACAGGGAGACATGAAATACTGGATGGATTTTATATGTGGAAATACCGTATATACTCGAGTATAAGCCGAGATTTTCAGCCCATTTTTTTGGGTGAAAAGTGCCCCCCTTGGCTTATACTCGAGTCAGCGCCAGGTGTCATCTTACTACCCAACTTTTTCTGAATTTAAATTTGTTGTGGATAGCTAGACATGATCCCCAGGTTTCAGATCCAAATTTCCGCTTCTCTTCTTGTCAATTTTTTTTTGCTGTCACTCTGAGCCTTGGAAATTGTGTCCCTTAACATTTGGTTATTGACACGAAGAAATTCCAGTGTGTTTTGGAGCAAACAAATAATACAAGAGTTCACGTAATCTTGGCAATCACTTCTCAAGTTCAGCCACCAAAAATAACGTTGGATTAAATCCATCATTTTGTGAAAGCCAAAATGTCCAGCTAGGGAAGAGTCATAGCAGTCTATAAATACCCCTGTGCAAAGATTTTACCATAACATATCAAAAGTCCGTCCTCCTCATGGACTTCCACATCTGGGGGAACTAAATCTCTGGCTGTTGCTCGGGGAATCTGGGAGATGAGGTCTTGCAATAACAGGAAATTACCGGCCTGCAGGATAGTGTCAGTGTAACAACTCTATATCACAGAAATCACTGCGCTGGGAATGCGTGCCTAACTACCTGATTGGACCAGCCGCAACAATGTGTATAGGTGAACAAATGTAAAGCAAATATGTTGCACGCGGTCTATGTGAACCAACTGCACACTAAAGTGTTAATAAACGAATCTGTGTAAAAATTACAACAATCCGTGTGAAAAAATTGATTCAAGTGGATTATTTACATATGTCTAGAAGGTTCAACACACAAACATAATAAGAATAATAAAAATCAACACTGGAACCTTCAGAATTAGTGCCAGTGATCAACCTCATTGGTTCAGCATGTATATTTTAAACACGTGAACCTCTGGCCAGCGGTGTAGTAAAACAACACAGAAAACTAAAATTTAAATCGTGATATTAATTCAAGCTGTGAACAAACTTTGAAAAGGAAGGAGGGGCTCTTGTGACTACCGGATCCCCTGCAGGCACACTACTGAAGACCCAATAGTGACAGAAGCATAGGGAAATCACTCACCGTAGAGATCGGTACTCCTCAGAGTCCATAAACATTATCCAGGGCCTCCATCTGTCCATAAAGGTATCAGATCGGTCAGCACGTTCTGCAATAAGCTCCTCAGATCTCATCAGCCTGCACAGCTCCACCGTCCACTCCGACAGTGAGGGCACGACTGAGGAGTTCCAGTAACGGGGAATCAAAGTGCGGGCAGCAATGACTAAGAATCTAAGTAGGGATTTCTTCACTCTAGAGATGGAACCCGGAAAGATGGACAGCAGCGCCATTTTAGGTGTGATGAGGACTTCGTTAGAGACCACTCGTGAGTAAACATGTGAGACGATTCGCCAAAAGGGCAGAAGCATGGGGCAGCTCCACCAGATGTGCGTCAGTGTACCTATCTCAGCCTGACATCTCCAACAGGTGTCCGGGTTTAGTGAGCTAATTTGATGCATCCTGACCGGTGACCTGTACCATTGAAGTCTAGGCCTCTTGTTCCGCCAGATGTAACGTAGCGCATGCAGTTTAATGTTGATGTTAAGGAGGGATATTGGGCGATAGCTCGCACAGGAGGCGACATCTTTCCCGGGTTTCGGTAGAACCGTGATATGCGCTTCCAGAAAATGGGACGAGTGGTGGGGCTGCTGAGGAATGATCAAAAGCCGACAGAAAATGGGGGGCTAGGACGTCAGAGAAAGATTTATAATAGAGACGTGTGAACCCGTCGGGGCCTGTGGTTTTCTCTGGTTTGAGTTGTGTGATTGCTGTGAGGACTTCTTGATTTGTGAGGGGCGCCTCTAGGGACTCTATAGAGCTCTCCGAGAATGGTGGGGGACTGTGCTGAGATAGGAAGGATTGAATGGCTGCTGATCTAGCTCTCTGGGATGATGGTGAGGGGGGGGGGGACAAGGCTGTAAAGCTGCATGTAGAAGGATCGAAACTGAGATGCGATACTAGGCGTGTCTACATGTTTGGTCCCATCTGCCCCCGAGAAGCCGTTTGGTGCTTTAGGGCCCGAGCTAGGAACTTTATTGCTGTGTTCATAGTATATTCTGCTGTGGGCAGTGAAAGCTTTCTTCGTGTCCGCGTTTTAATAGATGAAAAAGTTTGTGGCGGGCTTGGGTTAGTTCCATCAAGTGAGCTAGAGCCAGAGAGTGTTTGTGGAGTTCCTCCAGTTTAGCTATCTTAGCAAGTAGGGAGGTGCAAGTAGTCTTATGTTGTTTGTGGAGGTGAGCTTGAATACATATAAACTCTCCCCTGATGACGCTTTTGTGGGCCTCCCACATCATCAACGGAGAGGAGCAAGAGCCCATGTTGATAGAAAAGTATTCAGAGAGTTTATTTTTAATCTGGGAAACATAGACAGCCTCCCCCAGTGTGGATGGGTTAAGTCGCCAAATGCGAGAGTAAGAGGCATGTGTTGGGAAAGTGACAGTCATAGAGATCGGCGCATGGTCGGAAAGGACCATGGGTTCGATCGTGGCCCCCGTCAGGTTAGGCAAATCACGTTGGGTAAGAAAGAAGTCAAATTTAGAATAGCACGAATGTGGATGGAAAAAAATAGTAAAGTCTTTCATGGTGGGGTGAAGGAATCTCTAAGTGTCATGAAAGTGTAGAGATGTCAGAAGCTTCTTAATTGCGCGTAGGCATCGGAAGGGGGCCGACGATTTGCCTGAGGATGTATCTAGAAGGGGATTCAAAGGCACGTTAAAATCGCCACCCAGAATGAGCATTCCTACTGCGAAATCCCTTAACAGGGAGCATACTTTACGAAAGAAGCGAACTTGCCTGACATTTGGACAGTAAATGTTAGCTATGGTTATGGGAGTATTGTTTAGTTTGCCCTTGAGGAAGAGATAGCGACCCTCAGGATCAATCAGTTGGGAGTCGAGCTGGAAGTTAGCACGGGAGGACAACAAAATTGACACCCCTTTAGTTTTGGAATGGACTGAAGTAGAGTGGAATACTGTGGGGAAGTGGCGGTTACTGAGTTTAGGTTTGGCATCCGTCCTAAAATGTGTCTCCTGTAGCAAGCTTTGTGGTGGGATAATGCCTTTAGCGTTGAGGGATAGGAGCTTCCAGGAAAGCGGGGTGGTGATGGGGGAGGAGCTGGACAACGCCATCATGATAATGAAAGGTTGGGAACAGGGGAGGGGAGAAGGGAAAGAGAAAAGGATAAGAGAGAGAGCAGGTAGGCGGGAAGATGAAGAGAAGAGGACAGTGGGCGGGAAAGAAAGAAGTAGGGAGAAGTGGGGCAGAGGAGGGGAGGGAATGGAGTAGAGAAATAAAGGAGAGAGAAAGAGAGGGAGGGTGCACTCAGAAAAGAGGAAACAGAGCGCAAAGATTAGAACAGCGACGCGAGTGATAAGGGTTTAGTTCCTTATCTGGTGGGAGTGTAGAACATCGGGTCAGATCGACACGAGTCACACAGGGTAATAGACGGCCCCGGTTGTCGAGGTCTTCCAGATGGCGGTGCATCTCTAGTAAGCGGGCGTTGTGTGTAGTAGTCGACCGCTGGATGCTTCGGATAGATAGAGAGTGGGGGGAGGAGAGCTCCTCAACTGTGTGGATGCGTGTGGCCAGGGAGTGTAGGTCAGCTTTCAGCTCCGAAATTGCTAAAGACAGCGTGGATTTGATGTCTTGAGCTATGAAAGTGAGGTCTGACATGCGAGGCATTTGGCTAATGAGAGCGAGGAGATCAGGTTGCCGGTGGCATGGATCTTCCAGCAACTCCCTGTCAGGGCTGCTGCTAGGAGAGTAAGTGTAACGTTATCTGCGTCTCGCGTTCCAACCTGGAGCGCAGCGCCTATGCATCTATGACGACGGTCGCGGCTTGCGCTCCAGAGTGGAACGCAATGGCCGCAAGAGCGTCACTAGACTCCGCCCCATTCAAGTTCAGAGCCGTTATATACCCGGAAGGAGCTAAGCACGGCGTTCCACTAATGGAGTGTGCGCCCTGCTAGCTCCATCACGCCGAAGGTCACAACCCACGGGAACTCACAGGCTTATGAGAGGACTGGGATCCTTCCACAGGAACAGGCTATCGCCGCTGGCATACCGGGTTCAATTCTCTCCAAACCGCAAGTACCCTAGTCAGCAAAGGCTGACCAATACAGACTGTGTTTACTCTTCCACTGGCAACTGGGAATTGAACTGTGATACTTTACATACGTTTTAACTACGTTATGTTATGTGATACTGGTTGAATACCTGCCATTTCATTTGCTATTGATCGAATACTTACCATATAATTTGATGTTGATCGAATACTTGCCATATCATTTGATGCTGATTGAATACTTGCCATATCATTTGATGCTGATTGAATACCTACCAAATCATTACACTATGTGCTGCTGAGTTGTGACTTACCATAGCATTCAGGAATATACTCATCCATTACTTCACCTGGGGTACTGCGGTTTGAGATAACATAGGAAGTGTTGCCTGAAATAACCACTTGATGCCTTATTGATCGCTCTTCATTATTACATCTATTTCCTGCTATACCAGCAAGGGGAATCTCCACTTACAGGTGAAACTCGAATAATTAGAATACCGTGCAAAGTTCATTTATTTCACTAATGCAACTTAAAATGTGAAACTAATATATGAGATAGACTCATTACATGCAAAGCAAGATAATTCAAGCCGTGATTTGTCATAATTGTGAGGATTATGGCTTACAGCTCATGAAAACCCCAAGAACCCCAAATCCACAACCTCAAAAAAGTAGATTATTACATGCAATCAATAAAACAAGGATTGTACATAGAACAATATCGGACCTCTGAAAAGTACAAGCATGCATATGTACTCAGTACTTGGTTTGGGCCCCTTTTGCAGCACTTACTGCAATTACTTTTGCACGATATTCTAATTATTTGAGTTTCACCTGTATATGCTTACACTCAGACACCACCAGGTCTGATAACCACCAGTAGTAACTGCAAACCAATAGTGAACGCTTAGAGTAAAAATACGGTGTATGATGTTAGCAATTTCAAACTCTTCAGTATCTAGGTGTACGTTTAATAAACTGTGAAAGAGTGTGATAAGCAGTGAGAAGGCTTTTCTCACCTTAGCAAAGTGAAAAGTCTAGAAAATGGTGTTTAATAACCCGTGATAAGTCAGGTAGAAACTGAAATATCTCACCTCTTCTCATCCTGGTGATAAATACACAGAAAGTAATGGGAATGCACCTGTTTAATAAAGGGAGAAAAGTAGAGAACAGCTTTATCACTGGATAGGTATTGTGAAAAGTACCCTTGATTTAGCACCCTGTCAGACCTGGTGATAAAGGCCTTTTTCTCGTGAAGCACTGAGCAAAGATACAGGAACTTGTCATAAACCTAGCTCCTTTAAGAACCTTCAGGAACAGTTAAAATAAAGCACATATGCTCCTCTTTTGAATTTCTGACATATTGGACATTTCTGCCAGTAGCAATGGTTGGCTACCCAGGTAGGCTGAATGCTGATTGAGAGGGAAAAGGAGAGAAGTCTGTCTTAATGCCACCCTTCCCTCATGAGAGTGACAGTGGCAGTTTCAAGTCCCCTCACTGTATCTGTGTAGTGTGAGGTAAAGTTCAGTAAGGTCATGTGACCTTAGGGCTTATTGTTGAAGACTCAGTCTCCCTCAGAAACAGGCCCACCAAATTAAGCTTGAAGGATGTCTGGGGAGCATGTTTTACAGGCTGATGCAGTGAACATTGCACTACACACAACAGTCTGTAAGACCATTTCGCCACTAAGGTCCGCCGTTTATAATGCATTAATACCTGCTGCTAGTGTGTTTGCACACACACAGTGCTGATGCACCTATCTCGGGACAGCAGGCTTTTTTCAGGGACGCCAAACATTCTAATTTCCAGCATGTGTCAGAGTGCCCACTTGCATTGCTTGGCTCCATCAGAGTACCCCCCTTTAGTGCCCTCTGCTAGCTTTGTTTGCCACAGCTTGGCATTGCATGCTGTTATTAAATCTGTGATCAACTATGACCCCCAAATCTTTTTCCATTTCTGCCTTCCCATGTGTATTCCACTTGCCTATTTTTAACCTCAAATGCATTACTTTACATTTTTCAACATTAACCTCCTGCTGTCCACCCGTTAAAAAGAACCCCATCACTGTCTCGCATTGCGGCCGCCTCTGGTAGTTTGAGTCATGCGTTTGTACTGGTACATGCTGAACAAATCGGAACATGTAAATCCTGCTTTTTAGCAATTTTCATCATTTTAACAGAGAAATAACTGTTGCACTTTGCTATAGAGGTGCTTTTTAATATTGTTATTGGGTGGTTTGGCAGACTAAACTATGATCCCGTCAGGAGGATTGTAGATTATCACAAAGGATGTAATTGTGCAGCTCAGAATACATTCCCTGCATTGCTTTCTCTACTGATCACTGTGACGACTTATCTCAGCCTTTCACAGCTGTTTCGTGTGATAAGTTTTCTTTTCACAGGTTATTAAACAGCCTCTGTGCAGCCGAGAAAAACACAGTGATCTGCTGAGTAAAGTTAACTCGTGATAAAGCTAGTTTTATCACGGCTTATTAAACGTACACCCTAGTCTGAGAGAGACGGCTGGAATTCAACCTGAATAACCGTTAACAGCATCAACCTACTCCTGGCCTCCTGTATACCCGTTAATGTTACACACCTCTGCCGTTGAGATCCTAACACCACAACTGGGAGCGTTACAGTAAGTAGCTGAGGTTGATGGCGCCGCGTTCCCCATGTGGCGCTCTAACGGCTGGGAACAAAACAGCTCCGGGAGGTTGCGGCTGGGCTGAGAGCTCAGGTCCTTGGGTGCCTTGGTCACAGGGGTTTTCCGTCTGGTTTTTCGCATAGTATCAGGCGTGTTAATCACATTCAGAAGCGAAAAGAAGGGTGCCCAGGTGCCGGAGGAGAGGGTCTAGACGTCCATCTTGGTCTTGCATCAGGCCACGCCTCTCAGTGTGTATTTTTTAATTAGATTATTGTCGATTGAAAATATTCAGGGAGGTAGTAATGCGCCTGTGCAAAACAAACAGTTATCCAGAAGTAGATTGAACATCAGATAACAAAAGTTTGTTCGTAGCATAGGTTTTGATATAAAAGATTTGATACAAAAGACAGGGTGTAAAAATGCGTTTTTCAGCCATGCCTGTAATCCTAGACTAGACTGATCCAAATAAACACATTAGTGTAGTACACTTTGTTTATTTGCATGCTGTTGTACTGCAAAAGAATAGCAGATGGCAAAACTCAAAAGTGTGTATTACATAGTTACATAGTATTTGAGGTATTTGATAAAAGGTCCATCGAGTTCAACCCCTGTGTATATGTGTGTGTAGTGTGTGCATGTGTGTATATGAGTCCCTTTGTGGGCTTAGTTTAAAAGAGTACCTGTGTTCATGTATGTTACAGTCTCTGAGGAAGGTATCTAATTGATTTTTGAATGATTCAATACTCTCTGCTGATACCACTGCTGCTTCTAAGATTGAACCACTCTTAAAAACCCTACTCCCTTTGTAATTAAATTTTTTCTCCACCAATTTTAGGTGCTGACCTCTAGTCTTTGTTTGGGAGTTTAGAGTAAACAGTTTATTGCTGATTTTGCCATCACCAACAAACATTTTGTACATTAAAATCATGTCCCCTCTTAATCGCCTCACTTCCAGCGTGAACAAGTTTAAATTTAGCAACCTTGTCTTATAGCTTTGGTCCTCCAGCCCCTTAATTAGTTTTGTTGCCCTTCTCTGGGCTCTCTCCAGCTCCTGGACATTCCTTCTGTGCATTGGTGACCAAAACTGAACTGCATACTCAACATGTGGCCGAACCAGCGATCTATAAAGTGGCAAAATTATCGCATTGTCTCTACAGTACATTACCTTTTTAATGCATGACAGTACTCTGCTAGCTTTGTTTGCCACAGCTTGGCATTGCATGCTGTTTAAAAAAAAAATGTTTAAGTCCCCCCCCTTCGTTTACACTCATATAAACGTAAATATGCGTCAGATGCGTCAGCGCGCGAAAATGACAATTGCACTACACATGTTACATATCAACGCGAACGTCGGAATGAGAGCAATTATTTTAGGGTCATCATTTACTGATAACACTAAACTGATGAGCGGTAAAAGCTTTTAAAATGTCGCCTATGGCCAATTTGGGGTATTGTAGTTTTTTTGAGGTTTCGCGCGTGCGCGCAATTTTAAGGCTTGGCATGTTTGGTGTCTTTTTACCAGACATGACCCCAACACTTATATTTTACCAAAAAATTGGGTAAGAATAATAAATGTTTTATAATTTAATATAGGGGAGACTGTTTTTTTTTTAAATTTCTGTAATTTTTTCTTAATATACTAAAAAATAAAACCCCCAGTGGTGATTAAATACCACCAAAAGAAAGCGCTATCTGTCCCCAAAAAATGGTATAAAATTCATTTCAGTACAGCGTTGCATGACAGAATAAATGTCAGTCAAAGTAACGCAGCGCTGAATACTGAAAAATGGCCTGGATGGGAAGGGGGTCGCCCACTCCCCTATTTTATACAGGTCCTCCTGTAATGTTATACTGTCTATGCCCGTGTCTATTACAAACACTAATATCAGCAAACAAAGAAACATGGCTATTAACACCCGCCCAAATGTGTCAAATGTTTTTGCAAAATCCAGGTACACTACATCTCTACTCACCTTTTCGTAGAATGTTAGTAGGTTGGTCTGACAAGATCGGTCCTTCATAAATTCATGCTGATTATCACTTATACCATTGTCACAAACAAAATTCACTAAATAGTCATTTTCCATGCCCTAAAACAGTTTGCATACTATTGATGTAAGGCTGGGCACACACCTTACAACCATCGCAAGACTTTTGTCTTGCGATGGTTGTAAGGTACTTAAAAAAACATACGATCTGCCTATCTTGCATAGGCAGATCGTACTTGCGATGATCGCAAGCCACGCCCCGAGGGGCGGGCTTCCGATGACCGCAATGCTGAACGGGCAGTGTGCGCTTGCGTACACCGGCCCGTCCGGCTTTTATCTTACGAACATGCTACAGACCCGCCGAACATCGTACGATGCTCGGCAGGTTTTGAAACATGTTCGTAAGTTTAAAGTCGTGCGACCTTACAGTAGTAGAGGTCGCACGGCTTCCACACACCTTACGATAATCGTACGATCGCAGGATTTCACGCGATTATCGTAAGGTGTGTGGGGACCTTTAGACTGACTGGTCTGTAGTTCCCAAGTTGGCATCTTTAGCCTTTTTTGAATATCGATACTGCTGTTGCTTTTCGCCAGTCACTTGGTACTTGCTATTGGAGAAGTGTCGCCTAGGATTGCCATGATTTGCACGCTATAGTATTGTTAAATAACAGCAGATGACTATGTGGATTGGACCACTGTAGCACAGACACATTGGGACAATAGGGTGACTGAAAAGGAACCTTTTGTTACAACTACTATTAGTAGTGGTAACTCTTATTGACAGCTGCATCTTTGCCCCAGGTAACCATACAGCAACATCAATCTGGTATAATGTGCTTAACCTAAAACTTACAGTTTAAAAGAGAACTATGAGGTAAGTGATTTCTACTCATCCTCATAGTTAGAGCCGACCTGTGACAAAGAAGTTGTCACAGGTCGGTTCTATAGATCGGGGAAGTGAGCAGAAACATGCCGCCGATCTGCTCACTTCCCGATCATATCCCTGCACTGTGAGTCAATGCTCCCCGCACTCATTCCCCCCTCCCCCCTTCGATTCTCCAGCGCTGAGTGTAGGAAAGAACAGCGGAGGGGGCGGGCACAGCTGGCTTTGCCTCTAGATAGGCAGAGCCAGTTGTCACGCAGCTGGGTGGATCTCGACAGTATTGTCGGGATCCATACTGGCTGGGGCGCTCTCAGTATATCACGGGCAATAGTCCGCTATATACTGAGCTTTGGGTCACGGGAGGAGGTTAGTATACTGTTTGTCCTACCGTAACCCTAAAGAGAACTATGGGGAAAAACACTTACCCCATAGCTCTCTTTTAACACCTATACTTAAAGCCTACAACTTGGATTGTTGACTCTGAACGTAGAGGCTGTAAGCGCAACTCTATGTCTTCTCCACCAGAATATTTGACATTCCTGCCGCTATAGTAGCCTCTGTACTTTCTGCTGCAGCTGTACTGTCTGAGGAAGGGTCTCACTGTGTAATAGACTTACCACTCCGAGGATCCAGGTACGTCATCCGGCGCTTCCTTCTCTCTGACTACGTCATCTGGCTCCGCCCACGTAACGGCGTTAAGCCGCAAAATTCAATTACCCAGCGTTCGGGAGTTGCCAGTGAACGCTGGGTAATTCGTGACCCTTTCACACTGTTTCCAAGGCTGCCGCACCTAAACTGTGAAACACCTCTCAGGCATCCTCACACCAGAGTTCGTCTGGCCACACACACCTGCTGCCTTCCCTCAGTAGCCGCTGTTCAGGATGTCAGGACCTTGCTGGATTTCCCACAGTGATTTCCCCTCTACTCCATCCACTCTCAATTCAACACTACCTGGACAAGTACTTATTCCTGCTGATACTTGACTCTTCAGGCTCGCCGAAGGAACCCTTCTCAAAGAATCTGCATTTCAGCTTGTTTTGCTGCAGTCACTGCCTCACAGCACTCCGCTCCATAGGACTCCATCAGATTCTTGCTCCAAACCTCACATGGATTTCCTAACCGCAAGTATCCATTCTCATTTGCCTCTTACTAATTGACTTTGTAGTTAATGTCTGCTGTGGGGCAAGTGCTCCTTTATTTTTTAAATAATAAGATTTTATTTAGATTTTGCAATATACAAAAGTACAAAAATACAAGAACACAGGGGAACATGATACAGACTCTTGCCCCCCGCAAGTGCTCCTTTAATTAGAGCTGTCGTTTCCAAAAACCTTATGGCACTCTGCATTATTCACAGTATTATGAACTTCTAGGGAAAACTTTTCCCACACCTCTAATATAGCTTGAGGAACACTGCATTATTCACAGTGTTATGAACTTCTAGGGAAGACATTTCCTGCACCTCTAGTAGAGCTTGAGGAAGACTCTCTGTTATCCGCAGCTGAGATCCATTAACCAGTTACATATGTTGTAGCCAGAGTGTTACACGCTGGTCCTTGTTGGATGAGTTTGTGAAGAGCCTCACTTAGCTGAAATACTGTATCTCCAGGCTAAAAGATACCATATTGGCTCTAATCAATGCTGTGCAAGCCACATTTAAAATAAAACAGCCTGTGGCTTCTACTAGTGTTGTTACCAGTCTGGGATCCCTAAAGGGCCCCAAAACTATCAACATTTTCCGGTACACTCTAACTTGTTCTGGACAGAGACTGGAACACTCCTTACAAACCATTTATTCCTCCATTTCATGAGGATTTTACGCTGTCCCCATTGTGAATCCAGCGATATCTTGCTTTAATAAAACTGACTGTATTTACTGAGAATGCTCCAGTGTTTAAAGTGTATTTCTACTTTTGCAGCTAAATTGTGATAACAGCTACTTTATATTTTTTATATGTACTTTTTCAATTATGTTTCTGCAAACTCCAGGACTTAAAAAATCCTGTTTAGTTTTCACTGCCTGGGGGAGTTTTGTTTAAAATAAATATCTGTGTATTGTGCTGGCAGATTTTATTATCATGCGTAAACTAGCTGAGCAAGACTGCCTGTCCTAACAAAGGATTAAATACCTGAAGAGCTTTATTAATGTACTTTAGAAAACATGTGTTCCTCAGTCAGTCCCTTATCAGCTACCAGGCATCTCTTCTAACTAGAAGCTGTCTGTAGAGTCCTGTATATAACCCTGCTCTGGAAAAACAGCTAAAAATGAAATGAAAATGTTATTTTAAGGTATGCTGTGTGGATGGAAAACATAACAAACATATAGAGGGGGCTTCTCAAATTTGGCTGCAAAAGTGGAAATACCCTTTAGGGATCCCACTGATAAATGTTTTGAAGCCCTTTCCAAATCCTTATTTTCATTAGCAGGCCCTGCTATGCAACCTGCCATTGCTGTGATGTCTGTCTGTCTGTCTGTCATACCTTAGGGGAGTGGACTGATGTCAAAGGATTCGGCTGCAGTCCTTTCTGACCCTTTAGTTAAGGAGCGCTGAAAGCTTCTGTCTTCAGCCCTACATTATTGTGGTGATGGTTTAGTTCATATTATCTGTCTTATCTTCTAAATAATAGAACAGTAGAAAGGCATCATGGCACACTCACAAACTAGCATGTAAATAAGCCTCCTGCCTGTGAACATAAGGAGATCCTTGTGGCTAAAATGTTGGCATGTGGAAACGCTATGTAAAAACGCTTGCTTCACAAGCCTTTTGATGTTAAATATCTTTTTGGTGCCTTGCTGTACAATTTCATAAAATACATCACTGGTGGAGGGGCCCAGTACAACTGCAAATCTTGGAGCTCTAAATCCTCCAAACCTGAAGACAAGTTGTCTTCATCATGAAGGAACGCCTTTACGTTCCAAAGTGGTGGGACGTTTTTGTTGGCCTTTGCACACACCTGGTCAGAAAGCATCTCAGATGCCTGGGTAAGAGATATGATGTACAGGGGCTATAAGCTAGAGTTCCATTCTCTGACTCCAGCCCACTTGCTGTTGTCCAACCTACTTGTGTCTCTATTCTAACATCCATTCTGTTCTTGCCAACCTTGTGCACGACTGAGTTATTGTTATTGTACCAGCAGGGGAAAGGTTTCAGTGTTTTTACTCCAATCTTTTCACTGTTCCAAAACCAAAGGGATACAATCGCCCAGTCTTGGACCTGAAGGCCTAAATGTCTTCATTCAAGTCCTAAGTTCTGCATAGGATCAACCAAGTCTATTATAGCCTTCCTCTACCAGGGAGAGTTTCTAGCCTTGGTGGTCATCAAGAATGCATACTTGCTTGTCCCCATATTTCCAGTGCATCAACACTACCTCCGTTTTGCTGTGGGTGCTCAACACTACTAGTTGTAGCCCTGCCATTCCATCTATCATCTGCACCCTGAGTGCTCACCAAGGTTTTGGCGATGATGTTAGACTTACTATGCTCCAAGGGTATTTCCATTGTGTGATACCTTCACAACCTCTTATTGAGGGAATAGTCGGCTCACATTCTGAACATCAATGTGATGTAGACAGTCCTGACCTTTTTGGATCCTGAACCTTCAGAAATCACTGCTGGATCTGACACATTGCTTGAAGTTTCTGGGTTTCTGGGTATCTATGGATCCAAGTTCAACAGAAAACTGAGCTGTTTTTTCTCCAGATGCAGAGCTCCTCTGGTCAAAGCGGTGGATGCTGTGGTGACTATGTGGGATCAGTACAGCCTGATCTATGCCTTTTTTTTTCTCTGAAACTCCTTCCTCATCTACTCCAAAGAATCAAGATGCAGAGGATTCTGGTGATACTCATAGCTCCAGATTGGCCCAGGCAGATGTGGTACTCTGACATGATCGTTCTCCTGGCAGACTTTCCGAGGGCTCTTCAAGATCATCCAGGTCTCAAGGACTGATTTACCACCCCGCACTGGCTTAAACAGCATGACCAGGGGTCTCTCTGAATTGTTATTTCCCACACTTCTAAAAGCTAGGTAGTCTACCTCCTGTAAGGTCTACAATCAGACAAGGAAGACTTCCATGCATCCTGCACCCCCAACAGACCTCAGAACTAGAAATAGCTAAGAATAGCTGGGCTCAAAGAGATAAGCACGTAGATCAACCAGGTTTCCCAAAGAAATCTTGCTTGAGTGTCTTGAAAAATGCTGGTCAATTTCTAATTTACTATTTCATACCGTCTTCCACTTCCTGTACAGGTACCCAGGGCTTCCTCCAAGTCTTTGCAATTGTTTGTTTAGCTGCCAGGAATAAAAAGGTGACTAATGTTTGTTGTGAGGCTGTACGACCTGGTATGCAAAAGACCAGTGCAAAAGTGTGATCCAGGAATCACGTGGAGGAGATATATGAAATAGGGTCTGGATGAGACCAAAAATTCTAGACCAAAAAGCCACCAATTTAGGGTATGACCGCCATATATGCATAACATCACCTAAAAGACCACATCCGTAAAAAAAACACCTGTCACTATAAGACAGGACTGCTTTTGCTGACCTTTTTACAATTTGGCTTAGATCAACATTTAGCCCTGAGTACCATTACAGAATAATTCTACCATTTCCCATTCTTTAGTCAATACTTTTGTACAGGGTGTCTCTCGTGTGGATGCTCCTGTACAACTTCTGTGACTCCATGGGATTTGAATCTGGTTCTCTCAACACTTCAAAGACTGCCTTTTGTGCTCATTACAGATATTCTTCTTTCCACACTCACGGTGTTCCTTTTTACCATCACCTCTGCAAGATGTGTGTCTACGCTGGGAGCCTTATCTTGTAAAGAACCCTTTTTAGTCTTACACAAATATAAGATCTTATTGAGGTCTAGAGCCTCCTTCCTCCCTAACGGAGGCGTAACCAGAACCTTCAGGGCTCCGGTGCAAGAAACTATGAAGCCCCCCCCAAGGCACTGCATGGTAAACAGGAAGGCTGCCTGAGGTCCCCAGCAAGCGCGGGACCTCAGGCAGCTGCTTTTTTTAAATGTTAGTGCTGGTGTTCTGTCGAGAACGCCGACCCAGTATCTGCGCTTACGTACAGACGGGATTACCAAGGAAACCAGCATTTATTTACAAAGTATTAGTTTGTAATGGTTAATTGTGACCGTTAATAATGTACCGTCCGTGGCAGTAAATGATGGATGGAATATTATTAACAGTCACAATTAACGATCAAAATACTTTGCAAATAAATCCCAGTTTCCTCGATAATACAGGTCTGTGCGCATATGCTGAGGTTGACAAATTCGACTAGGTCGGCGTTCTCGACAGAACACTGATATCTGCGTTTAGTATCGGAGCATTTTCACGAGTATGAGTACTCGTGAAAATGCCCAGTATTAACACTGGTGTATCCCTACTTAAAAATATAATGCATTGCTGGGACATGTAGTCCTACATAGTTGGAGCTATTCTGCATTGCTGTATAAACACCATACAGCAATGCAGAATACAACCAGCTATGCGGGACTACAAGTCCCAGCAATACATTATAATAAAAGTCAGCACTACACACACACACTTACCCGCGCCCCCTCCCCACTCCAGACTTACCTTCCCTCTCCTGCAAGGCCCTCTTCCTCGTCTCTGCGGCCAGGGGGTGGGGCTAAGAGGAGAGGGTCCTCACAAAGCAGAATGTGTTGCCTGGCGGTGCCTGCAGCACATTCTGCTGGACCAGTGACAGCCTCTCCATCCCTGCCGCACAGCCGCCCGTACATGCTGCGGGTGGCTGTGCGGCAGGGAAGGACCAGCACTACCTCGGGGGGGCCATGTTCTTCCTTGCTGGGCCCCCCCCAAGTGGCGGAACGCCAGGGCCCGGTCGCAATTGCGACCGCTGCGACCCTGGTAGTTCCGCCAGTGCTCCCTAAAGTAGTTCTGTACTTTCATCTCAACCAGGACACTGTTTCCATCTCTCTGTCCTGCTCCAGTGCACCACAAAGAAAGTTCTCTTCACTGCCTATAGGTGGTTTGTACTTTACAGGATAACCTCTCAGCCGCTGCTTCAGTTAGAAAGATTGACTCCCTTTTTGTCATTCCTGATCATTCCGATCAATGGGCACCAGCTTCTTGTCCCACCATTTTTTGGTGGCTCCGACAGATCATTGTTCAAGCATATGGGCTTAAGGAAACCTTTTCGTTTCAAGGCACACTTACTAGGACCATAAATGCCTTTTGTTTTTAGGTATCAGGAAACTGTTTCCTAGATTTGCAAGGCTGCTACCTGGTGATCTCTTAATACATTCTCTTTGTTTTATTCGGTAGGTGTTCAAGTGTTTATTTGATGCCAGCTTCGGGCATAAGGTCCTTAAGGCAGCTGCTTTTTAATGTTATTCTGTTTGTTAAGTGGTCCTGTTAGCATTTTGTTTGCTGTGTTGCCCACTTCTCAGATTGCTTTTGGATATTGCATCAGAATAATTAAATGCTTTGCTCCTTAATAACAATAAAGAAAACAAGATTTTTGTACTTAACAGTTCATTAACCCCTTCGTGACGGGAGACGTACAGTGTACGTCCCGGCACTTTGTGCCTATATGACTGGCCACGTACACTGTACGTGACGAGTTATATCAGGCTTTGTAATGCTGGTAACAGCTGATTCTCAGCAGTTACCAGTCATTAATGAATGCCTCAGTATCGAGGCATTCATTAATGAAATAATTAAGCTTTTTGTAAAAGCTTCTTCCTTTCATTAATGAAAGAATGAAGCCGTTACATGCAAATACAGGACCGCAATATGCGATCCCAGAATAATAACAATATCTTTTAGGGAGATCTGAATTTGACTAAAGTCAGGATCAGTCTCTAAGGTTATTATTAGCTGTTCCTAAGTTTGGAGCAGCCTAATAGCCAAAAATTTTAAAAAAAGTTAATTTATCAAGCAGTCATAGTGACTGCTTGATATAAACTGACAAGAAAAAAATAATAATAATCAAAACCTGTAAAAAAAGTGTTTTCTTCTAGTTTTTTTTTCCTCATTGTTTTAGTTTATTCAAACTAAGTGAGGGGTTAGGTACACATATGTGATATAATTATATAGCCTTATCTGTCCTCTAAAAAACGATATATAATATGTGTGGGTACATTTAGTAAGAAAGTATATTACTGCTGTGGAAGAATCACACAGCAAAAATGTAAAAAGTGTGTCAGTCATTTATGAACAGAAACTGAAAACTAGCTCAGTCGTGAAGGGGTTAAAGTGATATTAAAGTCAAAAGGGTTTTAAGCTATTCCATATGCTATTGAAATCACTTACAATGAATGCTGCTCCTTGATGTTTAAAAGTTCTAGTTTCCTGCAGAATTAGCTGGTCCCCTGAGCACTGACCCTGTATATTTAGGGTGGCTCCTTTCCCTTGCAGGGTCCTATGCAGTCACCCTTGTGTGTGCTAGTAAAGCTGTGTTTGTCTCTACAAACACACAGGCATGCCGAGACCGTCATTCCCCTCCCCCTGCTCTCCTCTTCTCCTTTTCCCCTCCTCCCCTCTCCCTTCTCAAAGTAGTAGATGGACAGCTGCTGGGGACTGCTCTGTCCCCCTTGTGATCTTGTACTGGACAGGAAGTTCAAGGAAGCTGAGCTGAGAGAGTTGGAGTCAACTGTTTGGAAACATGACGACTGTAACTGTTTGGACAAAAATGTAGAGAAATGATTTGCTGGACAATGTATATTTGTTTGAGCTGGATTCTTTTAAAAAGATTGAGAATGTATTACTACTTTAAGGGACACAGGTTCCAACCCTCTGTGTTTGTAATCTATTCTTAAGTACCGCTTTTCTACAAAACTAAAGCATGCTGCGAGTGGGAGGGGTTAAACATGGCAGGCCAATTGCTTTTCTGTTTGACAGTGTCTAAATCCTCCTGTAGTTGGCAATATAATCCAATCAAAATAACTAAATCTTGTGTCCCTTAATGAACTTCAAGAAAAGAAATCCCATTTTTTCCATGCATACACTGTGTTCAAATGTCACCTTAATCACAGTTCCATAAAAGATTTTCTTAGTCCTGGCTAACCCAGCAGCACTGAAGAAAGTATTAGGCCTCATTCACACTGGCACTTCTGCATTTAGCTTTTCTAAATGCAGAAGTTATCTGGGAAGTATAGACAACTTTTATGCTTCCCAGATACTGTTTTTGTGTGTATATGTTTGTGCTTAAAGCCACATTTAAATACTTTTACACATGTTTACGTGCGTTTGCATGTGTTTAGCACTTCTCATCAGAACCTGGAAGCATAGGATTCTATTTTCTATAATAGCAGCTAAACCGAATGCAGGTAAACGCAAAGCTTGAATATTACCATTGAAAACATGCATTTATGCGCTTACAAATGCAGGTTTGACACCACCAGTGCAAACGAGGCCTTAGACATCTTAGATGACTTATTTTATTAGAGATGGCTTCCGTAGATTGGAGATAATTTCTTGTGTGGAATGGCCAGTGATACTAACACAGTTAACATTGCTGTTTTCACTGTTGGATTACATTACTGCCTGCAATAGGCCGCAACAGTTTGAAAAAATGAACCGGGGAGCGAGTAGCAGACAATTTACTAGAATGTCATAATTCTTTTCAGATGTTAAAGTAAAAAATATAAATTTCTTCAGCTGTCTGCCACAAGGATATTTATAGACCAAATACCGAGACCACTTCACCACTTCAGACAAGTTTATATTGACTACAATTTTAAGTTGACCTAATATAACAAACGAAATCTAGCTTGTATAATTAAAGTTGTACTCGGAGTCTACTTACCTGATACTGGAAAGCGCTTGCCTGGCGCCACCTGCTGACGACCCGTACGTCCGCTGTCTACGGAAATGTCTCTGACCTGTGTACTATACAAAATTGACAACAACACAAACATGCGGACCTGAGATATGCCATGGTCCGGGTGCACGGTACGCCAATAAGGGGGCATACCCTGTGCATGCTGTGCTACAACCGGGGGATTGGGAGGGCGGGTAGCGCCGTCGGATCCCTTCGTTCCCCGGAAGCCTGACACGAGCGGCTTAAGAGGACCGACGGGCCGGCGACTCCTCCCACAAATCAGGCTAACAGGTTAGCCTCCCACTTGTACTCGGAGTCTACTTACCTGATACTGGAAAGCGCTTGCCCGGCGCCACCTGCTGACGACCCGTACGTCCGCTGTCTACGGAAATGTCTCTGACCTGTGTACTATACAAAATTAACAACAACACAAACATGCGGACCTGAGATATGCCATGGTCTGGGTGGACGGTACGCCAATAAGGGGGCAAAAACAACCATTTAGAACTCAATTGCTTTTATTCATATCTACATTTATACAGCCAAACAAGAAAATGCTTTTGCCATCTCTACTTGAGGATTCGGAACATATCTGACGAAGCATGTCGATTTTCACCTGCCTAACTGCTTGATGACGTGGGCAGGAACCCCATGTCGGGAGGCGGCTGAGGCTGCCCCTATGCGGAAGGAGTGCCCTGAATAACGTTTGGGATTCTCCCCTAGCTGCCCGAGGAGTACCCTGACGTGCGTGACGAACTGCTGCGAGGAGAGAGGGGCGACTGGGAAAGGTAGCAACGGCCCGTGCGGAGGTGTCGGTGACAGCTTGGCCATGAGACAGTCCAACACCGAGACGGGGCACCATGCGTTGCCAGACGGAAACAACTCGATCCGTGTGGGTGCACCTACCTGATTGGTTTTACACCGCTCGAGGCTCAACGTATAGTGGTCCGGGTAACGGCATAGGTTCTTCCTACGTACTGTAGCGGCTATGGGACTGGAGGACGTGAACTCACCTGGTCTCAGGAAACCATAATAAGCCAAGTAGATGGCAGCTTTTAGAACTAAGCTCTGGGTAACACCGAACGGGGGGATCCGTCCAGCATAGCGGACATGCCCCTGAACAAGTGACCAGAGATGGGCAACCTGGCGCCCCCGGATTGTGCCCCTGCTTTCTGTATGCTTTGAGTATAGCCTTGACGGGGTGAGCTGTAAATAAGGACTGCCTGTCTGGGTGAGCATACAGAAAGCAGGGATCTACCTTTGTTGATTACGTCGGCTGTGGCTTGGTTGTCAGTGTGGAAAACAACTGTATGGCCTGACCATGGCGGGCCCCACGTTTTGGCGGCCGCTACTATGGGGTATATCTCGAGTAACGATGATGTTCGAGAAAATTCCCCTATACTCTCCACTTCGACCGGCCAAGGGCTAGCGAACCAGTGGGGGCCAAAAATGGCGGCAAAACCCGTAGACGCTGCCGCATCCGTGACCACCCGCGGGGACGAACGGGTGGCATGCGGGATGAACATCGAGATGCCGTTCCAGTCCCGCAGGAACTGGTCCCACATGAGCAGATCGGCACGTCCGGCAGCGTCCACGCGTACAACCGAATCCTGTTCCGGGGCCGCAGGCAACAGAGCCAGCAACCTGGAGATAAATGCCCGACCCTGGGGTATGATCCGCATTGCAAAGTTGAGCATGCCCAATAAGGACTGCATCGACCTCCTGGTGCATACTGGGGACACCACCAGGGCGTGCAGGACGTCCCTGATCCGGGCCAACTTGTCCGGCGGCAAACTGGCCCGCATGGCAGCCGTGTCCAGAACGACCCCCAGGAAAGGCAAAGCTCTGAGAGGGCCCTCGACCTTGCGGGCCGCGACGGGAACCCCGAGCGACCCTAAGGTGTCCAGCAGTATGCCGAGGTCCCGTGGCACCCTGTCGGGGGATTCGATGAGCAGAAAGTCATCGAGGTAGTGCAACACCTTCTGACAACGAGCATGCTCCTCCAGGATCCAGTGCAGGGCCTGGGCGAACCTATCGAAGAGCCAAGGGCTGCTCTTGGACCCGAAAGTCAACCTGGTGGCAAAATAATACTACTCCCTCCACTCGACCCCGTGCCACTGCCACAATGACTGTCGGATAGGCAACAACTTGAAGGCGTCCGAGATGGCCGCCTTGGACAGCCACAAATTCCTGCCAGATCGCAATATATACTGTATGGCCTGGTCCACCGAGGAGTACTTGAGGCCAAATTCCTCCGATGGTATCAGAGCGTTCAAGCTAGGAATGTGTGTGGAATGAGTGGCGGACAAGTCGTAAACCAAACGATATTTATTCGAAAACTTCCCGCACACCAACCCGATAGGGCTGACCCTACACATGGCAAAGGGGGGTTCCGAAAAAGGCCCAATCATGAAATCCTTATCCAATTCCACCTGAAGCAATGCATCCACTGTGGGAGGGTCTGCCAGAGCCGACCTCAAGTTACCACGCTCGTGGGTCGTCTGTGGCAGCGTGACGAAGTGTGGAAACCGGTGGAAAAACCGTCACCCAGAAATTCCTTCAAAGATGGATCCGGATGCAAGGACAAAACAGACACCAAAGCATCCACATCCACTCGGCTAAGTCACGGAGTCTGCATATTCCTGACCGAGCATGCGGTCCTCGGATGGGCCCTGAAACAGGTGGAGCAGATATGCAGCAACCAACACTGCGGATAGTTACACGACTTGAAGTTGTAATTATTGCATATCTGGGCCTTGCCCAAGCAGCGTATGGGCCTGCCCAACTTGTCGACCTGAGCAGACGCTGGGCCGGGCGGGCTGGGCAGCAACCCAGTGGGTCGGGTCGGCACGGCCGTCTCCGCAGGCGCGGTCTTGGGGCACCAATGGGCAGTGTGTGCCGACGACTGACACGTGGTGCAGAGGGGCGAAGTGAGCCCCGCGAACTGCCTGCAGAACAACTCCGTGTCAATCCTACCCCAGTTGGCTGTAAACTGAAATTGCGCCAACCCAGCCGCTGCCTTGGCCGAAAACGCCCGGTGGTAGTCGTAAAAAGCGTGGCCACCATACTTGTAGCCTAGGTCGACCACAGCATGCAAGTATGGGTCCAGCTCCTCCCTCCGGTCGGGGCTCACGGAACATATCATGTCCTGGTAGGTCCCGAACGCCAGAACAAACTCGGGGATGGACAGTTCCCTGTTCAGCCTCGGGTCCCGGGCCCTCAAGATGACGGACACCTCCCCGCAAGCATACGCCCTGTTGTCCGAGACGTCGTGCGCTGCAATGAGCAGCGAAGCCAAATTTATGTCCTTCCCCTCCAAAATGTCTTTACGTAAATTAGCGGGGACGAAGTGTGCCGGCGTGATGTTGGGAGGGCCGGCAGCCGTACCTGGGATAGGGGGCACCGGGGCACTAGACCCTGGGGCACCCGAGGGGGTGCTAGAAATGTCCAGTACCGCGGCCGCGGGAACAACCGTGGCCTGCCTCTCCAGAGTCTCGGTCCGGTGCTGGAGATTGTGCAACGAGGTGGTAATAATGTTCAAAGAGGCGTGAATCTGAGTCAATGAAGCGACCACGGTCTGCATGGGCACCTGCTGGGAGCTGACACTAGCAGCAGCGGGGGGAAACAGCAGGCGGAACAGCTCCACCTTCCTCGCCGTGGCCGGAAAGGGGATGCCCTTCTTTTGAAGCTCCAGAGCGAGCTTGGGGATCATCCAAGCCCTGATGGAAGGTGGGCTCCCACGATCAGAAGCCCTGGTAGGGGTAGCCAGTAGTGAAGCCAGGTCCACACTCTCCGAAACATGCGACATCTCGGTCGGTCCTCACTGCAAAACACAAGAAAAGGCATGACCCCCCTGCCGAATGACCTACCGTGTGACCTACAGTGAAAATGAGTGACGTGTGCACGTGCGGGGCCCTAAGCTGGGCTCCGCCAGGACAGCGCGGGGAGCCACTGACTGCGACTGCTCGCTTACAGTCCGTGGAGTTAGCGCCAGACCAGAAGGCTGGGCGATCCGTCAGTAAGCGTAAATGCATGTGATGCGATGACGTACAAAGAGGCTGAAGTGCGTGTGTACTAGCTCTAGACCCCAGACCCCCGGACAATGTACAGAAAAAGGACGCCCAGGGCCACCCCCAGGGAAAAGACGTAGAGAGGTGCGCGGGGCCGGGGCTGCATGAGGCCCCGAAACGCAGAAAAGCAGCCGTGTGCGGCACTGGAAATGTAGTGCAGGACGCCTGCCAGCGTGCGCCCGCCAGTGCCGCTGCTCCCACCCAGTGAATGTGCCGGACAGCGGGCCGCCCCTCGGGCGCGGCCACCCGTGGCGCGGAGTGGGGGACCGCCGACCGCAGTGACAAAGTCCCCCGAGAGCCATTTTTTTTTGGGGGGGGGGGCTGTGGATGGAGAGGAGACAGGAGGAAGCCGCCCCGAATCGTGTCCCCCCGCCTCCCCACATGACGGCCCCCTGTGGGAAGTCAGGGGCAGAGCAGGCAGCTAGGCTGAGGCAGTGAGAACCACTGCAGAAGTCCAGGGGATAGCCCGTTTTGCTTGGCACAAATCACTATACCAACACCTGAGAGAGTTTTGGTTCAATACTTCAATGTTTCCGATACCTGAACCCTGTGCTGTGTAAGATCTCTCTGCGAAATCTTTAGTACCGAGGCTTCATTTATAATTTTTGTATTTAAGAGGTAGCAAAGAACCTGCAATATTGTATTAGGAATACCTTTGCTGCATCACAAAATACGTAACTAATGGGGTTTCTGGGGAGTAGGGTCGACTGGTACACCACAACAGACAGTTGTCACCATAATAGGTGTCCACTGTAAGATTTCTCCTCTATTACTGTTCCAGTGACAGCTCAAGATTTTACATATTCTTTCACTTTTGGTGACAATGGTCATCAGGACATAGAAATTGACTTTCTATAGCGGCCTTTCTTAACCAGGGTGCCTTCTAGCTTAGCCAGGGGTGCCTCAAATTTTTGCACAGTATCGTGAATTTCCATGGTGCTGGCATGTAACACCTCCTGCAATCTGCCATGCTGCCACAGCCACTCGGTGGTAATCATTATAAAGTAGTACTCTGATGTGAAGGGGAGAGGCTGCTGGGAAGGGGTGGGCTTCTGATGTGAAAATCAGGGACATTGTTGTGAAGGGGGGCACTCTACATTATCCTTTTTGTTTGTTTTTTGTGTGGGGTCCCCCCTTAAGATCAATACCAAACTTCTATCTAGAAAAGGGGTCTGGTATGGATTTTGCGAGGAAACAAACATTTTTTACATTTTAGATTGGGGTGTTGGTTTTGTTTTTGTTTTTTTTGCCTAGTGTCCTACTTCTGAAGTTGGCGTTATCCTCCATTGAACACAGAGAAAAGGATTTTACGGTAAGTACAAAAAATCCTATTTTGCCCCTCTGGTCCCTGCACTGTGCAGTGCTTGTTGCACTTACTAATGTTGCTGGAGTGCCTTTGCATGTGGACAAGCAGTGGGTCCTCCCACCCCTACTGCCATGCTGGGTACTGCCAGTAGTCTGACTTTTTATTATGGCCTCCTCTGTACTGTTGGCAGCCTGGCTGCATATTTACTGTGAGAAGCTTCGGCGGCAATGTTGGGGCAGGCACCAACTGCCATATAAGGTATGGGCAAGCACCAGGGCCAGTGTTATAAATGGGCAGGATGTCTATGAATGAGCACCGGCAGGGGATATCACACTCAGGTCTTTTCCGCTGTTCTGGTATGCAGGCCGGCTCTCCTCATGGAAGAGAGTTTTACCACTATGAAGAGGATCCAGAGCTCCATATCAGGCCTGCAGCCCAGTGGTGTATTCTGGTTTGGGGCTGCCCTAGGCAAGGCAAAATCCGGGCACCCCCCCCCCCCCCCCCCCCAACT